>NW_007097616.1:176465-202132 GCF_000164805.1 Carlito syrichta
CCCACCCACCCCTTTTCTGGTCTTCAGGAAAACCTTCCTGGCTTTCCTCCTTGCCTGGTCTCCTTGGCAAGTTCTTCCTTTGCTCGCCAAGCCCCTCAGAGATCAGGCTTCAGCCCTCCACTTTCTCCGTCTACATCCCCTGCCCCATCAACGCACTCACCCAGCACCCCGATTTAGACACCTCCTTATACGATGACGCCAGAGGCCTGCCTCCAGCCCGGATGGCGCCCCTCAACTCCACGGGCTCTGCGAACCAACGGTCCACTTGTCTGCCTGACTGCCTCTCCAAAGGAATGTGTCCAACCCAGAGCCCCTGGTTTTCCCTCCCAAATCTGGTTCCCCCAGCCGTCACCATCTCAGGGAATGCCAACTTCATGTTCTCCGTGGCTGAGGACACACTTTCGCTAAAACTTCACATCCCATCTGTCAGCAAACCCTACTGGCTCTGTCTTCAAAATGCACCCATACCCTGACCGTGGCGCTGCCCGGGTCCAAGCTACCAGCCCCCTCACTCAGGCTTCTTCCACACCTTCCTAATCTGTGTCCCTGCTTCTTCTCACCCCTGGGTCCACTCAGCCCAGTGGCAGGAAGGATGCTGCGGGAGCCAAAACTCGATCGTGTCGCTTCTGTGCTCCAAAAAAGCTCCCGTCTTCCTCAGAATAGCAGCGAGACCCTCAGGACAGCCTCTAGGCCCCTCCGTGGTCCCCCTGTCCCCCACCACACACTCTCTCACTCTGCCTTCATCTCAGCTCCTCCAGAAACCCTTCTTACCTCCAGCAGCACTGCTCCTACTGTTCCCAGGACATGCTGGCTACTCTCCTGTCCGCCTGGGCCTGACGTCTGCTTGGCCAGTCGGGTTGGCGTTCGCACCTTCACGGTGGGAGCTCCCTCAGCCCCAGCCCAACCCCATCCCACTCCCACTATGTCCCCCCCACCCCGCCTTCTCTGCGTGTTTTTCTCCTCCGTACTTAACCTCTGATGTGCTATACGGTCAGGTGGGGTCTTAAGTCACTCACCCTCCCCCCTACCAAACTACAACAAGGCTCCCAGAGAACAGGAATGCTCGTCTGATTTGCTCACGGCCGCTTGGGGCTTGGCCTGCAGCAGACCTGTAGTAAATATCTGTTGAATAAATGAATGGAATGGATGACTTTGTCTCGAGCCAACTGCCTACCCTCTGAGTGTCACCTTCCACATCCGAGAAGCGAAGATGCTATGCCCGTCCTGCAGTGTCCTTACAAGACTGAGAGCCCAAAACCAGGCAGGGCCTGGTGTGCAGTCATTCACCTCTCTTGCTATTATGATTCCAGAGTAAAATGGAGACACCGGGACCACATAACCCAGACACAGGAGACCAAGATCTCACCGTGGACCTCCACGTCCTCTCAGCCTGGCTGCCCTCCAGGTTGGCTATCACTCTCCAGTACTTTTCCTGCCGTGGGAGAGGAGCCACACTAATAAGAAACCCCACTGCCACCCTCTTCGGCAGCCCAATTGGAATTCATCTGTTCCTGCAGGCCACAATATTTACGGTACCTCAGAGGCTGGCGCTCCAAAGACTTCACCTCTCTCCTCACGGAGCCCACTGCCCTTCACAGGGGGTGAGCAGAGAGACAGCTGATGTCAGGGAATGCGGTCAGCTCGGGCTCTGGAGCCTGTCTGCTGCCTGCTCCGTGTCTCCTGTTCCCAACCCTCCTCACAGCCTGAGGCACAGAGTTATCTCAAGGTGTCTGGACGAGTAAACAAAAAGTAAACACACACTGGCACATCCTGATGGCAGATTTGCTAACTGAAGAGTTCAGCCTCTTGTCTACAAGACTGTAAGGAAGAGCATAGACTCTTGAGGATCTCTTGTGGTGTTGAGGGCCCAGTGCCTCTACCTCGGGGCTTTGTCTGCCGGAAAATAATGCGCTGAGGCCAGCCGGTCGAGGATGCAGGGAACGGTCATGAGGAACAGGTTCTGTGTGCTTTTCTGGGCCAACTGAGAAGCCTGTGGGAGCTCAGACAAAGGCCAGGGATGCTCCTGACCCAGCCCAGCCTCAAATTGCACGGGCAGAGCACCTGCGCGTCCTGGCCCGCCTGACCATGACTTTCCTCCCCCGCCGCCTCCTGAAGGATGGCTTCCTGTCCAGTTCCAGGGGAAGGGTGTTCAGGGTCATGAAGAAGGACAGGCCAGAGGAGGGAGCCCACCCCCAATGCCTCAGCCCTGCTCCAAAGCCTGCCGCTGCCTCTTCACCTCTCGGTTGCCATTTCCCCTGGGGCCAAGGTCTTCCCTCAAATGGGTTCCCCTAAAAATGACTCACCCAAAGGATGTGGGAGGGCCTTGGGCAGGAGGGCATTTGGCTCCCCTGTAAATGCTTGAGCAAGAAGTGAATCATGCAACCATCATGGGCGGGGGTGGAGGTGGAGGCTGACTCCTCTTTCCATGCCAAGGTCCCAGGGAGCCTTTGTCTGACTGGGATGATTTGTCCCCTGGTGGCCAAGATGCCAGCAGTCCCTCCAAGATCCCACTTGATAAGGCAGGTTTGGGAGGAGGGCAAGAAGGGGAATGCAGAGTTTCTGGTTGGCAGGCAGCAAGTGGCAGCCTGCAGAATATTCTGGCACCCCAGGTCCTCTTGCTGGCATGCTCCAGTGGCTTTTCTCCCAAAGAACTCTTCAGCTAGCACATCCAGGGAATGTCTGCCTGGCCCCAAGGCAAACTCTCCTCTGCAGCAGTGGAAGGGGAACAACTTCCTCTGGTGAGCTCAGAAGCTTTCCTGAGCTGCCCCTAAAAAAGGGACCCCCCCAAGATATGTATGCCCTGCGACCCCGGGTCACCAAATTGTACACAAAACCAGTTCTGAACTCACCAGCTTGGCTTCCTTCCGAGCCACACGTGCAGACAGGCATCGCAGCCAGGAAAAGCACCTCCAGAGAAGGCCAGGTGTGCACACGTCAGGAAGGGCCAGGGGACAGAACCCTGGCCTTTATCCTTCCCACAAACCCAGGATCCTCGTGGTGGTGAAGGCCCAGACTCTGCATGTAAGGAGACTGAGCAGCTGTTTGACAATGGGCGAGTTAGTGCACCTCTCTGAGATTCATCTGAAAAACAGAGCTTATAGTGGCGATGCGGCAGTGCTGTGAGGCTGGAGGAGGTATCATATGTCCACATCTAACAGTGCCAGGCACGGGGAAGGTGCTCGAGAGATGGGAGTTGCCACCCTTGCTGGAGTGAGGACACAGGGGAGGAAGTGGAATGCTGTGTTCCCAGCTACGCGGAGCCTGGAGGGGGGCATCTCTACTCTGGCTGCCCCTGCCTGCAGGGTGCTTCTCTCCTTCGTTTGGCAAACTCCTCTCTGTGCACTGCGCTCTTCAGGTGGAGCTCATGGGCTTCACTGTTCCTTCTGACACAGCACGGTTTGTATCTGCAATGTTTGCAGCTGTCTCTTGGGGGAGGGACTCTGCCTTGGTCGGTGATCTCTTTTCAGCTCCTGTCCCCTTAACCCGGAGTGGAGGTGCCCACTGAACGTTAATCTAGCCCTCAGCCCCACTCGGCCTCAGAAGGCACCAGCAGCCCCACAGACAAGCCCAAGGCACAGAGGTATGTCTCCAGGAAGGCTGTGAAAATAAAGCCACCTGCTCCTTACTCACCTCCCAGTCATTGTCACTCACTTTGCTCCTGTGTAGCGTTGGTGAGATCATCCTTTGTTGGCTGGAGTGCAAACGGCGTGCAGGGAGAACAGGCGATTTATCAAAAGTCACTCACCAAACTAACAGCAGAACCAGGATGAAAATGTGTCACTCGCCTCGAGCTCAGAGCCTGGCTTGGCCTACACCACATGACTCCCGTGAACAAAAGACAACCTCAGACCATTCAAAAAGTGGTGGACACTATGAGAGCTCATCTCGGGCCACCTCCTTGTGCAGAGAACATCCCTCGTCTTTAAAACTAGAACCAAGCGAGGGTGTTCCAATCCTCATTTCAATGGTGGGTTCCCCCAGAGGTTCTGCCTGACCCCAGATGTAAGATAGGTTTCCCCTACTCTACTCTGCCATCACTCTCTGTGGTTTTCGGTGGCAACATTGGCCACATAAATCTGTGTGTATTTTATTTGCAAAGTTACTTTTTTAACGTGCAATTCTCCTTTACACTGATATGTCTGAGAGTGAGAATGTAGCCAGAGGGTTTAGCATACAACCAGGTATATGATATGCTCTCGAGTTATTCATCCAACAAAAGTTAAGTGTCTGCCACATGCAACATACTATTCCCAATGTTAGTGAATAAAAATGAGAGACAGATGAATAGGTGGGTAGTTTATTGAATTAATACAAGATATCAAACTGGGACATGTGACTGTATTCATTTCCTATTGCTGCTGTAACAAATTACTAAACGTAGAGGCTTAAAACAATAGAAATTGACTTGTCACAAGTGGAAAATCTGTCTCACCAGGTAAGATCAAGGAGTCTAGCAGGGTTTGTTCCTTCCACAGGCTCTGAAAGGAGAATCCATTTCCTTTACCTATTCCAGTTTCTAGAAGCTTCCAGGCATCCCTGGGCTCCTTCTTCCCCAACTTCCAAACCAGCAGCTTGGCCTCTACAAATCCTTTGCTCCCTGATCTCTTCTTCACTGTCACATCTTCCTCTCTGACGTTCTTGCCTCCCTCTTGTAGGAACCCTTATGATGAGACCCATTCAGATAATCCCAGACAATCTCCTCATCTCAAGATCCTTAATTTAAATGCATCTGCAAAGTCCCTTTCACCATGTAAAGTAGTATTCACAAGTTCCTGGGATTAGAACGTGGACATCTTTGAAGGCTCATGATTCAGCCTACCCCAGCGACCTAAACAACATGTATTTGGGAATCTTTGAATGCAGGGGGTCTTTCCAAATTCCATCAGTGTCACACTCTAAGACCCAAACCATCTTAGTAAAATATGCATTCTATACTTTGGAATTACGTCTTAATCAAATTGGAGATTTTGGCTTCTCATCAGCTCAGCAAGTTTATGAAATGTGTGTGATATGATTTCCTACCTAAGAGCAAGAAGACTCCTCCTGCTGTGGGTTAAATTGAGCTCCCCCGAAAAGATATGTCGATATCTTCACCCTGGTGCCTGTGAATATGACCTTACTTGAACATAGGGTGTGTGCAGAGGTAGCCAAGTTAAGATGACTAGGTTGGCCCCAAATCCAATGGCTGATGTCCTTACGAAGAGGAAGAGATTTGGACAGAGACAGAGACAGAGGGAAGACAGTCATGAGACAATAAAGGCGAGGCTGGAGAGATGTGGCCACAAGCCAAGGAACACCGAGAATTGCCAGTGACTGTGAGAAGGGAAAAAGAGGCAAGGAAGGAGTGTGGTCCTGGCAGCACACTGACTTCAGATTTCCAGCCTCAGAACCGTGAGGGAATAAAAATTCTGTTGTTTTGAGCCACCTAGTTGTTGGTAATTTGTTACAGCAGCCCTGGGAAACTAATACATGATGGCTGCCCTGGTTACTGGCTGTCCTCTGGGTTTGGAGCCTTGGTGACCGATCCCCTCCTAATGGGTACCCCAGTGATTGGCCTTTCTCTGTGATGGATGCTCAGTGACTGGCCCTCCTCTGTGATGGGTGCCCCAGGGACTGGCCCTCCTCTGTGTTGGGTGCCTCAGTGACTGTCCCTCCTCTGCGTTTGGTGACTCATCCTGGGGCAGATTCTAATTTCAGTACAAGTGGGCCTCAGAGCCCTATGGCAACCTGAATAAGGTCCAATTCTGGGGAAAAAAGGAAAGGATGGTGGTGTGCGCCTGTAAGCCCAGCTGCTTGGGAAGCTGAGGCAGGAAGATCCCTTCTCTCTGCCCTGTCTCCAGCCCCTACATCATGGGTTTCCATAAGCTCTCCCTGGAGACCCTGCTAAGGCAACAGCAAAGCACTCTTGTTTCTCAAGCTGTGGCCCATTTTTTCACAGTCCCAGACACTGGGTGACAAGGTAAGGCTTTGCTTTTGAGAATGAGCCATTGACTCAGACCGCTTTCTGGAGACACTCAAAGCCACCACGGTGAATTCAGTTTTTTCCTTGTTTCTTGGAAAGCACCTCTCAGGATCATTTCAAGAAAAACAAATTGTGAGGTTAAGGATCTATTTAAAGTGAATCATCCGTTCTAGTTCCAATAACAAACCAGGCCAGTCGGGTCTTGAGAACAAGACTGGAACCACTGTGAGTAACGGCAGGTCAGGCACCAGCCGGTCTCTGCACACACGTCACCTGACAAGCCCCCTTCCCTGGCTCACTTGACAGGCAGCCTCGGCCATGGCCTTCGCAGCTCTCTGTCCAAAACGAACACAGAACTGCATATCACCAAACAAGAATTTCCAAGCAGCTTTGAAGCAAGGCTTACCACCTTGGCAAGCTTCACAGAACACTTTGAATCCATTTTTGCCCCTCTCGCCTGGAAATCCCAAACTGCTTGGTTATAACTGATTGTATGTGTGCAAAGGCCCCTGCTAGAAACCAGGGACTCTGCGCCCTCAGAGCCCGTAAGCAACTCAAACCAGGAGGCACCACAGGTGCCTGTGTCTGGAAGTCAAAGCAGACCAAGAGCTTCTTTTATTTCAACATTACTGCATTTTCCTCCCATGGGTGGGCATTGGGAGCAGAGTGGACCACTCATCAACTCTTTATTTGAGCACCACTGTATGCCAGGCACATGCTGGGCACTAATGATACACTGCTATCCACTTCTCCATGGGGCATTTTTTGAAATGAGGGAAACTAGGGGAAAAAAAACAGTAAAAGCAAAAGATAAACAGTCAAGTTAATAAAATAACTGTGGGTCCAAATAATTGTCATGAGGAAGCTCAGGAGCTAAGACAGAGAAAATAGAGGGACCGACTTTTCACCAGGTGAGTAGGACCAAGTTTGGATTTTCTTCTAAGTACAACAAGAAGCTACTGAAGGGTTTTAATGGTATCGGTGGGGGTGGGGGCCTCACATAACATAATCTCCTCCACTTCTCTTCCTCCTCCTTCTTCTTCTTTGTCTTCTCTTTCTTTTCTTTTATCTCCTCCCTCTCCTCCTTCTCCTCCTTCTCAGACAGTTGCTTTTGCAGCTGTGAGGAGAGAGCAGATTAGAGGTGGGCAAACGTTCAGGGAAGAAGTCCTTTAGGAAGGAAGCAGTGGGAACTTGGAATTGGGCAGTGGCAGCTGCAGAGAGAAGAAGGCACAATCAGATGTATACTGGGGATAGGATGGTTAAGATCGGCTTATGGGTTGGAGGAGAGGCAAAGTGGAGGGGTCTCCAGTGGCTGACTGTGCTGGCTCTTCACAGGGGCTTCTGTTCCACAACAGAATAGAACACCCGGCTCACAGGCTCATGGGTGACCCTAGGGAAGCTGTCCCAAGGTGGCCATCAGAGACTGTCACTCATCAAGTTGGACCGCTCTGCTCTTCTCTGGAGCTCATCTGAGTCTGGCACAAGATGCCCCCGTGACATTTACCGCCCACATGATAGGAAGGGTTTTTTTCCCCACAAATATAATAGTCTCTTTTGCACATGATGGGTCTAGCCTTCATTTTTTTAATTGGCACAGAAAATCTTGCCTGAAAGTACTTCCTTAAGTTGAATTCTCACCTCAGAATCAGTGATGAGCTAGTAAGCCAGATCTCGGGGGGCTGAAAAATGAAACCCTGATTTGTAGCTCTTGCCAATTTTTATGGTGTAAATACTTTCACTATGGCCACTTTCAAGCTCTCAACAGCTAACGGACTCACAAAATTTATAAACAGTTAACAATTGGCTCTCACCAGCCTAGCCACTGCATGGCTACTGATCTGGAACGCCATGCCAGACAATTTCCTCCAGCTTCTCAGCACGTGCAGTGGTCCGGGTCAGAAGCAGAGTCACCAGGAAACTTGATGAAGTGCCGAGTCCATAGGCTTAGACAGGAATATACTCAGGGACTCACGGCGAGCTCAAGTATGTCTGGGTAAGTTAGCTTCAAAACCAACCATATTCTTCAAGATCACGTCTCTCTACTGGTGATGTGTCAGCCTGGCAGCACATTCCCCATGGACAGGTTTGGGGGGAATGGGTGGGGAGGCAGAAGATCTGGATGACAACTCTGGATCTGCTGCTAATTGGCTCGGTGACCTCAGGCACGTCACCTAATTTCTCTGAATCTCTGCCTTCGCATCCCCAAAGCGAGAGGTAGATGACCTTTAACCCTTAGTCACTGAGTGTATTTCCAGGTCTATGGACTCCACGCATCACCAAGTTTTCTGAAGAATCTGCTTCTGAACCAGGCAGCACTGTGGGTTGAGAAGCCAGAGGAGATCGTTGAGTAGTGTCCTAGACCAGCCGTCTTACAATGTTATCCTAGAGTCAGCTCCTTCAGACTGTCCCTTTCTCCTTAAGCACCAGGTGCTTGAGCTCAGGTAAGAGTCATGAGAATAGAAAGGAAAGGTAGACAGAGACAATTCAGGGAAGAATGATGAGACTGGGTGACTGGATGGGTATGAAGATGCAGATGAACAAGGCATCCAAGATGGCTCCCAAGGTTGCTCCAAGATGGCTCCCAAGGTTGCACCAGTGCACCAGTCTCCCATACTCTGTGGGCTAGTATGAGCAGTAGCTTTTAGATTTCTCTTGCCAGTAAAACAGTTTAATGACTGCAGAGTCTGCACCTTCAACATTAATGAAGAGCTTCCTAGAACGTTCCCTAGCATACCTCCTATGAGATGGTACCAGCACTGTGACCTTGGTGAGAGCTAGATGGAACAAACACTGCCCACCGCATGAGCCGTGAGAGGCTATCACGTGAGCCACACTGACCTCTCTCACCCACAGACCCCAGATCACTATTCACAGACAAAAACCCCCTCTGCTAGTCCCTATTTTTCCCCACACGCATCCTGAAATTCCTTCTTGGTTCGCTACCATCCCACTTAATATCCTCTTCTCCAACCTGCATTCTCTCCATTCAAAGCCACAGATGGGGTAGAGGGTGCTGTGAGATGTTTAAACCCTAGAGAGCAAGGTCTACACCTTTTCCTTCCTTCCTTGTTCTCAAACTTTTCTGCACATACCGAGGACATTGGCTGTCAACATATGAAATATTGAAGCAAACTTGTCTGTGCTTTTGACACCTTATGTGGATAAATGTACCTTTTCAAATTTAAGATGTCTTGAGTTTTTTTAAATAAAAAATATGAAAATAGCTCAAAACAGAAAGGAGAACTGAGAGTAACCGTGTATAAATACTTTAAGCTGAGAAAAACAACACAGCCCTGCCGAGTCCCAAAGAGAACCTTGGTTTCCATGGGACATTAGCAAAGTGCAGAGCTCCTAGCAGTGGGTGGGATGGAATGCTTGCTCTCCGTCCAAATAAGCAAACATCCTCCAGAATCTAGTATCCATGCCCCACATGCCGTGGTTCCAACTTGCTTCCTGTTTTCGGGCCTCCCAGAAATACATCTCACAGACTTTTTATTTTCATCTCCCCACCTTGGGAAGCACAGATTTGCAAGTGTGAGTGTCTTAGCAGGGAGACAAATCCAGCAGGCATTCGAGACATTCAGGCAAGAAGAAATGCATCTCATCGGAAATTTTCCATGGCCAGAACTTTTTTTTTCATTCCCAAGATAAATGGGTTTTTACTTATAGGACTAAGGGCTCCATTATTTTTTCAAATACTTCACTGCTTGTAAGGAGCCAAGAAAATTGGTCATGCACCTGGCCAGCTGATCCAACCTCAAAAATTTTCTGGCCTTAATGGAAAGGTCCTAATTTTTCCTCACCTTTAATAAACACTTCTTCTCTTCTTCCCAGCAGCATTCAGCATGTGGGGTGGGTAGGCAGGATGCCCAGTTTAAGCAAACAGGCAGAAACACCTGATTCATCAGGATTCTCCCCACTACTCCCGATCCAGAGAACAGATGACTCAGGACCCCCCGCCGGAGGGGGCTCAAAGACCAAGTTCGTTGGAACGGGAATTTTAATGTTTACATATTTGTATATATATTCAAGAAAGAAAACCATTTCTTAGGGATGGTTTGAAGGTGTCAGAAAAGCTCATTCGGGTGGAAAACGTCCTTGTTCTCTAGATGGCCTTCATTCTGTCTTCCAGAACCTGAGGGAGCAGAGCAAGGATTTGGACTGTGGCCTGGAGTCAGAATCTGCAGCTCTCTTTCCCAGGGAGCGAATCGGAGCCCCTGAGGCTGGAACAAGCAGGTGCTGTGAAATCTGGCTGACAGGTCAACTTCAAGGTGATCTGCTCGCTGCTTCTCCTCTCTTTTCAGCTAAGTTTCCATCATATCTCTGGTGCCTGGCAAAGGCAGATAATTATGACTCAGTGTATGAAGCAGGAGGGTCTCGGAACACCTGTAATTACTACCTGGCAAGTCCCTGCAGAACCTGGGAGTTTCCCAGAGAGCCAGAAGGGCCGTTTCTGGAGAGGGTATGTCAAAGTGGGTGCTCTGAGCAAGATGTAGCTGGAAGAGCCAGAATTAAAATGTCTAAGCCGGGCTCGGTGGCTCAGCCTGTAATCCCAGCACTTTGGGAGGCTGAGGTGAGTGGATTGCCTGAGCCCGCGGGTTCGAGACCCGCCTGGGCAGCGAGACCTCATCTCTACAATAAATCAAAAAATCAGCCGGGCGTGGTAGCGCACGCCTGTAATTCCGGCTACTTGGAAGGCTGAGGCGGGAGGATCGCCAGAGCCCAGCGGGTCGAGGCTGCGGTGGCTGTGAGCGGCCACTGCACTCCAGTCTGGGCGACAGAGTGAGACTCCAATTCAAAATAAATAAATAAATAAAAATAAAATGTCTAGAACAGGACAGATGTTTGGTCATTTGGCAGGAAAAGTCAAAGTTCCCAGGCTCCCAAGCTCTTTATAAACCTGGTTGAAATGCTCACATACATTCTGTCAGTGTCTTAGAATAAACAAAGCATACTTGTCTTACAGCAATACAGCCTCAGAGAAATACAGTGTGAGCCACGTAAGTTGTTTTAAGTTTTCTAGAAGCCACACTAAAAAAGAAACAGGTGAGACTGATTTACTATATTTAACTCAATTGACCCAAAATATTATCTGCCACTTCATCATGTAATCAGGGTAAAAATTTATTAGTGAAACAGTTTGCATTCTTTTCTTTTTTCATGCTAAGTCTTCAGGATCCAGGTATGTGTTACATTTACAGTACATCTCCATAAGGATTAGCCATGTTTCAGGTGCTAACGGCCACCAGGAACAGGGTAGACTTAGAGGCTAACATTTCCAACTCACCATCTTTTGAAGGGCATCTGGTCCACTGGAGGTGTCCCATGAACATTTTATCTGGAATAAGTGAACTTGTTACATGTAGAATTTCATGTAATTTTAAAATCATAGTGCTCTTGGGCCAGGCATGGTGACTTGGGCCTATAACCCTAGCACTTTGAGAGGCCGAGGTGAGAGGATTGCTTAAGCCCAGGAATTCAAGACCAGCCTGGGCAACATAGTGAGACCTTGTCTCTACAAAAAAAAATCAAAAAATTAGCCAGGCATGGTGGAGCACACCTGTAGTCCCAGCCATTCAGGAGGCTGAGGCAGGAGGATTGCCTGAGCCCAGAAGGTCACGGCTACAGTGAGCTGTGATCCAGCCTGAGCAACAGAGTGAGACCCTAACTCAAAAAATAAAATAAAACAGTAGTGCTCTTAATAGAATAAAAATTTCTAAAAATTCCTTTTGAATAGTACCAAGCAGGTTTGAAGCCCAGACTTGACTGACACCTTCATGCACTGATAACAGCAACCAAAATATCATGACTTAGGTTAACAGCTGATTACCCCTCACAGTGGAAAAACAATTAAAACTGAGTTCTGATCGCTGCACTTCACAGAGCCCATTTGGCAATGGCTGGATGAGTCCACCCGCGTTCCTTTGCCCTCTCTGAGGATTGGGCACAAAAATCACCTTCTAGGACTGCACAGCCCAGCGACAGCCAAGCAGACCAAGAACAGCTCATGCTGTATGTGCAGCGCTGTGCTGGCAACAATGCAAAGAGTTCCTGGATAGGAGGCCCCCCGTCCTGGGTCCTGAACAGTGACTAGGAGCTCCTCGGGGAGGAAGACACAAGGAACCATCCAGGCAGAAGAAGCAGTAGGTGCAGAGGCTTGCAGCCGTCCCGCAGGACAAGGAAGACGGGACTTTAGCACCGTTCCCTGGCAGTCTGGTCAGCTAGGAGGGAACCATTCCACGGTGGGGACAATCTGGAGCTGCACTGTCCAACCAAAATTTAACACAAGCCACACACATGACATTTTTTAGGAGTCACATTAAAAGGGTCAACAGAAATGGGTACAATAATTTTAATGACTTGTTTTATTTAGCCCGTTTTGTCTAAAACATTATCATTTCAATGTGTGGGATAGCTCATGCTCGTTTGCACGTAAGTCTTCCAAATCTGGCGTGTGGACACTTAGGGCGCAGCTCAATTTGGACCTGTCACATTTCGGCCACTATGCTTGGCTGCACCAGTCTAGATGTGGTATGTACGTGTGTATGTGTGTGTGTGTGTTTATACACACACACACACACACACACACACACACAAAATAATGAATAACCTCTGCTCACACTCTTAGGTCCAAAAGAGAGATCAGGCCAGCTTCAAGGAAGAGATTCAGGAATGAAAAAGGAGATAGAGTCAGCCACTACGTCTGAGTGCGCCAGATTCTATGATCCACGAGAGAACAGACGACAGCAGCATTTGCACACGCTCCCAAGGGTGTCTCTTAAGCATCCTACCTGGAACAGAGCACTGAGGACTGTTGACTGAATTTTGCCAAGTACGTGGACACCAGATCGCAAAACTGACCCAGAAAACAGTGAGTGCACCTGAGGGTGGGCGCGGGGCGGGGGCATAGAGGGAGGGAGAGGCAGGCAGGTCCACAGGGTCACGCCAGGTCACCAGGGCACCTCCTCCCACCCTACCGCCCCACCACCAGGGAGACGGCGCAGGCTGCCTAATGTGGAAATGTTTGGATCCGGAGCAGAGAGGCATGCGGGTCGGCGGGGAGGAGACGAGGTGACAGTAACCAGCTGCACCAGGGACGACTGGGCCACACTTGCCAAGACCCCAAGGACATTTTTCCTAATAAGTCCGGTGGCGCCTGGTGTCCCGCTCCAAAGAACGGCCTCTCCCCTCTGCCCGGTCCTCTTTAAGGAAGAGGGAGAGCAAGCCAAATGAGCATGGGTTTGGACCCAGCCCTGCCCTCCCCTGGCCTCCTGGCCCTGGCAACAGATCCGCTTTGTGAATGAAGGGGCACCCCTCCAACGTGGCGCTCTCCGCCCTGTGGGCACCGTCCACACTCCGCAGCTCCAGCTGGGCTCCAGTCTGTGGCCTTTCTCTCTTGGGTGGGGAGGGGCCCCGGTGAGAGCCTCCCACTCCACTTTCTTTCTCCTTGCCCACTTCCTGCCTCCTCCTCGCTGGAAGGGTGCCACCCACTGAACTTGAGAAGGAGGTCACCCTCCCTGCAGTGGTGGAAACTTGGATTGCTGCATCCAGAGCCGCCCCCTCTGGCCCGTGAATCCTGGCCACTCTCGGCTGCCACAGCAGGGAGAGATTTCCTAGTCGGGTGGCCCGGACCCATGCAAACAGAGTGCAGAATGACGCCATGTGTGTGTTTCGGTCAAAGCACATTTAACTCCGTCTCCAAGAAAGAACAGCCTGTGCAGCCACTCGGAATCTCCCAGCAACAAAGAATGTACAATAGATGAGCCCTCGCGTGCAAACAATTTTTTTTAAGGAGTGCAGGCTGGTCTCTTTATAGGATCCCGGAGCAACCAACGGAGGCTGGACCAAAACACGTAGCTCCCGGTGATTTATAACCTCGGTTTACTAATAAGTCCTTTAGCATGATTACTGAGGGAATTTGCACGCTTTAGGCCCAGGTGTGGTTGAAAATTAGCTGCTCAGGGACAGGGACTCCTCCTGCAATTGGGAGAAGGTTACAAAGAATAATTTTCCTGCTCCGGGGCTCGTAGATGATTAACGTGTGTCTTTCAGTTAACCAGAGTTAATGGTTATTCAAAGCGCTCTTTGATAACGGGGAGTAGAGGGAAGAAAATGAATACGTTAACCATTAACCGGGAAAAACGCCATCAAAGTTAGGATGGAAAACACTGGGTCCGGGGGAGGAATTCTCAGGCTGGAGGGGTCAGCCAGGCGGACCTGGTGGGGAAGGAGAAGCAGAGGGAGGCCTTAAAGTTCATGCAGATTCGGGGCTGGGTTTTGTTGGTTTTTTATTTTCCTTGTTTCATGCTCTGAGGAAACAGAGTCGAAATAACAAATTCACGCATGGGGACATTCCAGATAAAGTCAGTTTTATGGGTCTTGTCGCTCCAGCCTCTCACAGCTGAGCCTGGACTCCGGTCTGCTGTATGGCTTGTTCTGCGGCCTCTTTGGGGAGCAGGAAGGGAGCCCAGGCCGTCCACGCTGGAAGACAGTTGAGGCTGTTTCTGAGAAGGCTGTTTCTGATGGAGGCATGTGACTCCCGCTCCAGGCCTCTTCTTGGGGCCGCCCTGGCCGGCGCCCAGACTTAGCCATCCTCTGCCCGGCCATCCTGCTACGCCCCGGGGCAGCCTCCTCGGACCCAGAAGGGACTGTGGCCTCTCTGCTACCCTGGAAAATGCTGCCTCTCTGCTACCCTGGAAAAAGGCAGCATTCCCCTCAACTTCTTGCAGTCACCACCACCCCACCAGCCCGTAACAAGCCCCAACCCCCCAACAGTAAATGGGAAGACTTCAGGGCAAAACTCCTGCCTGCATAAACAACTCCCAGGCACCATCAGGGCTGCTTCCCCAGTGGGAATCTCTGTGAAGGATGGCATTCCCTCACCTGTCACACGTGTGGGGAGTGGTCTCCTAGCATGAAGTGCTTTCTAGGGACAAAGGCCAGAGCTTGCCCTCAAGGGGTTTATAGACCGTTAGGGAGATAAGACAATATATGGCAGGTGCAGGAGATGTCCTATAAGCAATACATTCGAAGAAAGGAGGTCTCCCTTCACTGTCAGGATGGTCCCAGTGCTTCCAAGAATGACTGAGGCTAAGCCGGGCTCTGATTCTGAATGAGGCTGTGACAGGGAGAAAGGGGAGAGGTGAGGCAGAGAGGGAAAGAAATGGCAGGAAATATTGAAGGAAGAGACCCATCTGGAGAAGAGAAGAGAAAAGACAACATTTGGAAGACAGGTTTGGACCTATTTGTGGGACCTGTTTATGGGATGCCCGGCTACATTGACACTCCATTCACTGGCGTTGTGAAAAGTTCTGAGAGGAGGGGGAAACGGTCAAGGTGGGACGTGGTGGGGAGGGTCATGGACGACGAGAACACGCGAGTCACTGCAAGGTCACGAGGGTGGCCCCACACGGTGATAGCAATGGTGGGCATCGAAAGACAGATGGAAGCAAGAGGCATCTTGATAGCAGGACTTGATTCCATGAAGGGTTAAGGGATCCTGTCCTTCCTGGGACTTCCGTGTCTCCCCTCCTCTCCCAGAGAGGACACGACTCAGGGTGGTGTCCCGGAGCGTGGGGGAGGGGAGCCTGGGGCAGAAGGAGGGCTCTGCTGCCTCTGTGCCCTAGAAAGGGAAGGGATCCAGCGGAGAAGGCTCCGGCACCTTTGGAGGTGAGGGAGGCCAGTGAAGAGTTCTTGCTACAGGGAACCCCGTTCCCGTGAGTCTGGGGGCCAGGCCATTTGCTGAGAGCACCACAGAGAGGGTCAGTGTTCACAGACGGAAAACTCAGAAACTGTGAGGGACGGGTGAAGAGAACCATAGTGAACTTGGGCCCCTGGTGGGCAAGGTTATCTGGCTCTTTCTAGTATCCCAGGGGCTCAGAAAGCAGACACTAACAGCGACTTACCTATTCGCCCCACCTTTATGGAGGGTTGTCTACGGGCCAGCACTGTTCTAGGCTCGGAGGGGAGATGGAGCCCTCAAAGGTACGTTCTCTGTTTTCACTTGTTGCAGACTGGAGGTAAGAAACAGGCATTGCAATACAGAAAAATGGGCCTTGGCCCTGCCCATCAGAATCAGAGAGTGTTAGGAATACAGACTTTGCCAACTGTTTAACTACCTTCCCTCTGCCACCACGACCAGAAACTCTCTTGGTGCGGGACACAAGAAAAGTGTGTCATTTCTTTTTCAAGGTTAATTCTAATATACAGCAGGAATCGAGAATCACTGCAGGGCAGCATTAAGAGTCCGACTGCCTTGGATCCTGTCCTGACTCTGCCACTTGCCGACTTTGTGTATGGCTGCTCTGACCTCAGTTGGCCCATCTGAAAAACAGGATAATAGCAGTGCCTACTTTAAGACTCCAGTGAAGTCCTAAGAAACAGCCTAGTACAGCAAGTGCTTCCTAAATGTTGGCTGTTAGCTGAATGGCATGACTAAGTCGTGGAGGGAGAAACACATGGTGCCATGGGAATCCAGGTAAGGGATCTAGGCTGCATTTGAGGCCCCAGGAAGGCTTTCTGAAGGAGGCGACTTCGAAGCCGAGACATGCAGAAGACTGAGTTAGCCAGACCGACTGGGCAAGGATGAGACTGAGGAAAAGTTAACGCTTTGGGCAGAGGGAGCCGTGCGTGCAAAGTTCCTAGGCACAAGAGCGAAAGCCACGAAGGGGAGGGAAGGAGGTCTGGGAGGACTGGAAAGTGGGGAGAGGTAGGACTGCAGAGCAGCAGGGGGTGGACGGGCCCTGAGGACACTGAATTCCATCTTGAGGTTGGCAGAGCCACTGCAGGGCTCATGCAGGAGAATGATCAGATCTGTGTTTTAGAAGCATCTCTCTTGCTCCAGTTTGGAAAATCGGCGGAGGGGGCAGTCCCCGAGGGGAGGCGAGTTGGAAGAGGTTGGCATGATCCCAACAAGGGAGACGGAAGGACAGAAGTAGAGAGGTGACTGTGGGGAAAAAGAAAATGGGCAAACTGGGAAGCATCAAGATGCCGGTGGGAGCTGGGACGCAGGGAGACAGGTGTGTCAAGGGGAGCTCCCAGGGAGTGTTGAACAAGGAAACATGGAAAAGGAACACACCAGGGGACAGAAATATGAATTCAGAGAAACATGAACATGAGCACGATGAGATTTGGGTGCATATGAGACGCTGTTTATCTGTATCTGTAGGGCAGGTGGACCTCGGGGCTGCTGCTCGGGACCCATGGTGGGCTGTGGATATGTTTTTGGAAACCATGAGCATGTAGAGCTGAGGCTGGGATTTGGCAGGATGTTCAGCAAGGAAGCTAGAAGATACAGGAAGGGGGCCGTGTGCTCAAGGAAGCAGTGTTCAAATGGGCAAGTCATGGGCCTACAGTCGAGAGAGAAGGTGGAGCAGGTAAGAAAGAATTCTTGGCAGGTGACTGTAGGAGTGAAGAGTCTGCCGTCATAGAGGACCTCTGTCCCCAGTGTTTTTGACATGAGGTGATTTTGTGTGACCTCGAGCATGGTCATAGACACAGCCCTGTGAGTAACCAAAGAAGGCGAGTGGTGGGCTTATACGGATGGCCACGGTGAGGCTGAAGACACCGAGAGTGCCTGGGAGATGTGGCAGGGAAGAACGACCTGGGTGTGGGACTCACCGGGGAAGGTGAGATACCTCCCTGTGACCCAAGAGGATGAGAGTGAGGAAGAAGAGTGAGTGAGAAATACCGATGGTGAACATGCTCTCTAGACAGTGCCAGAGCACAGTTGAGGATGGAAATTTAGACCCACCCTCCACCATCTGATCCCTTGCAAGTGCCCTGACCGGGGAAAGCCAACTTCAGAGAAGGCCTATCCTGAGAGCCATGTGACAGGGACATTCGTGCGGTTACTCACCTACTGGTATGGACCGAGGGAGACTTGACATCTCTCCTGAGGTGTATTCTTGACTCACTCCACAAATGAGGGCTTCAGATTTTCCATCTATTCAATGGGATAATCATTCTTGACATCTACTTGCCTCGCTTAGACACTGTGAATATAAACTTTTTCCCAAGTGCTTTGGGCTCACATTAAAAGGATCTACCTCCACATTAGTGCACTCGCTGCTGGATTTTCTTGGACAATGATCAACTTAAATGGATAATAATAAGTTCCTCTGTCTATCTGTGTTGAGAGATTAAAAGAGGGAGAATCCCACGAGACCTTGGTTCGAGAATCCTCTGCTCTGCAAAATCTCTTTAGGAGAAGGGTCTGAGGATGGATCCAGATGCAAGAGGTGTCTAGAATGCTTTGGCTTCAGAAATCTCCCTCCCCGAACCATCTGTACTAAAGCATCCAGCCCAGAAGAAAGAGAATGGAGTTGGCTAATGCTTTGAGACAGACATAGAGGGATTCCAGATTCATTCACTCGTTCACTTATTCATTTATTCTGTAAAAATTTACAGAGCCTTTATCATGGGCCCCCTACACAGCATCCAGCTGCCAAACCCAGCGTCTGATTGCCAGCATCTGGCTGCTCAATCCATGCTCCTTGGCTCAGCCTCCTCTTGGAGTCAGGTTGCTGGTCTTGAAGCCCCGTGCCCATTACATTCTTCTCTCCCTCTAGGTCCGTGGGCTTGAAATAACCGCCAAGCAGAAGGAAGCTGTTGTGTGTGTGTGTGTGTGTGTGTGTGTGTGTGTGTGTGTGTGTGTGTGTCCCAAGACCAATGGAAAGACGAAGAATAGGCCACGTCTCTTCTCCAATACCCAAAGGTGAGACTTTCCTGGGGGTTGAGGGGTACCGTGATCTTATCCCTGTAAAGTTTCCCACTTCCCTAAAGAGTTTATAAGTTTCTCAAGCATAAGGATCTGAATCCCCTTATCCTGCAGGGCTGTTTACACAGGAAGAGTGTGTTGAATGGCAACTGAATAAATGGTTGACTCCATGAATTTGAGGACTAGCTCCTTCTTCACTTTAGGCCCCTGCTGGCAGAGACAGACTCTGGAAGGGCTTTCCTCGTTCTTCCGTGACACCGTGGCCTGCAGTTTCTTGTTTTGACTGAAAGTGGGAGTCACAGAATCAGAACACAACAAAGATGCTGCCCTAGAAGTTTCAGTCCCGATAAATGAACCCAAGCAGTGACTCATTCACTTGGGCCGCTACTCACCATGGTTTATAAAAAGAGTCAGAATGGAAATGCTCTTGGATCCTGAATTTATTTTCCACTCTGCGTGGCAGCTTAAAGAGACGTGAGACTGACAGACCTTTCCTGCTTCGTGGGACTCACCTGAGTATCGTCACCCTTTCCGTTCACCTTAAGGAAGAAAGCTTTGACCAGATCCACGCAGCAATAGAATGGAATGCCTCCCAAAACAGGATGGGTAGGCCTGTGTTTGCTGCAACATCTGTGCTAACACCCACCTGGGATGTTGTCAAAAAGACTCCCACCTGGGTGGGACGAGCTGACCTTAGGGTCCCTCCCAACTTGAAGCTTCTTTAATACTAAGGTTTTAGGTCATGGAACTCTGGAAAGAATGGTGGCAGGTCATAGGCTCTGAACCCACAAGAAAGAATGATGGGTTAGAAAACATAATTGACTTGGTGTTGGGAGCAAACAGACCCACCGTGTGCAAGCGAATCCAAGTTATGTGGCAGAAGCTGGCTGTTGAGATAGCTACAGTGACAGTGCCCAAGGAATGGCCTCAGCTGAGCCGAAACTGCTAGTGCTCTTGTATTTGTCTCCCCCCTCATCCTCCCGAATACTTTGTACCTTGATGGAGAAGTGCAGTTGGTAGGCGATGTGTGTGAAAGGCACTCGCATAAAAGTGCTTTTATGGCTCTGGCTGGGGTTTGTAAGCCAAGCAAACAGAAAAATCTCAGGAATAAAAGGGGCAATAAAATAATTATATAACGCTTTGAACTCACACTAAATACCACCTTTATTTCAAGCTCTCCATGTGTTTTACCGACAAGTTTAGAACTGTAGCTGTTATCCCCTTTTATCGGGGGGGGGAAACTGAGTCACCGCACAGCGAGGGCTGAAGAGCACATGGGGTTTGTTATAAGGGAGGACTCTGGGAGACGCCCCTGCTGGAAACACTTCAGGGAGCGGGCCAGCAGGAAAGCACCCCCTGACTGCACCTTTGTTTTGAACTGAACTGTACAGACTCTGATCCCTATGTATAATTCTACCCACGCAGCCCAAGTCATGTCCGAGCCCCTGACCCTGGCATTAGCAATACGGATAACAGCAGCTACCAGCTATGATGCCCATGGTACATCAGACACCATCTTTCTGGCCCTCACTGCTCTCCTGTGAGCTTGGTGTTATGATCCTCATTGTGTACATGGAGACGACAGGGAGGCTCAATGCTTGGGTCAGGGGACCCCCCACTGGAGGTGGCCTTGGAGCCTGCATCTTCTTTCCCAGAGACACCTTCTTCCAGTAAAAACACCAGGTCAACATTTTTCCAAAGAGGCCAGACATGTTCATTTATCCCTCCAGTCTCCATTTCAGAATATGAAGAAAACCAGGAAAGGTTTCCCTTAAGATCCAGGGAAACAATGTGTGAGTCAGACAGCTAAGGAACAAAACTACGAGGTGAGCTGGACAGGCATTTCTTTTTTTTTTTTT
Organism: Carlito syrichta; assembly: GCF_000164805.1. Lineage (NCBI taxonomy): Eukaryota > Metazoa > Chordata > Mammalia > Primates > Tarsiidae > Carlito > Carlito syrichta. Next base: position 197,005 of record NW_007097616.1, read on the forward strand.
TTTGAGTTGGAATCTTACTTGGTCGCCCAGACTGGAGTACAGTGGCCGCTCCCGGCCACCACAGCCTCGACTTGCTGGGCTCCGGCAATCCTTCCACCTCAGCCTTCAAAGTAGCCGGAATTACAGGTGCGCGCTACCATGCCCAGCTAATTTTTGATTTATTGTAAAGATGAGGTCTCGCCAAGTTGCCCAGGCGGGTCTCGAACCCGCGGACTCAGGCAATCCACTCACCTCAGCCTCCCAAAGGCATGGGATTACAGGCTGAGCCACCGAGGCTGGCTCTGGACAGGCATTCCTAAAGTCATATATATAAAGAGCTCCTAAAAATGTACATGGGATTGTTAAAATGATGGAGAAATTTCTATCGTATTTATTGTTCTTGGGAACAACTCAGGAGTTACAAGATTACATTCCATTGGCCCACATGCTATGCGATATGGACTCTGGTGCTCAGTCACTCATTCCTGGGCAGGCCCACTGCCCTCCCTCACTCCAGGGGACTCTAGCTAGCTGTTCACCAAGCCCACTTCCCTTTCCTCCTGGACAAGCGAGGCTCTATTTCCCAGCCTCCTTGCCGCTGAGTGTAGCCATGTGACTGGGTTCTGCTCACTGGAGTATGCTCAGGCCAATGTTCCCGCCACCGGTGATCGAAAAAACTTCCCGGGCAATTCTCCAGTCTTTCACTACCGTCAGCCTCCTGAATGTCAACACCTAGGATGATCTTGGAAGACACACATGGCGGAAGACAGAGCTTCCATCAGCCTGGACCCTGAAGGACTGGACAGAACAGAGCCCCTTCTCCAAACCTTGCCACTGATTAAATATGACTGATTTGGACTAATAAGTTCAACATGTGCCAATGAATCCAATTCATGAGGTAGAGGCCGATCATTCGATTACCTTAAAAAATCAACCACAGAAGAGTTTAAGTGACAGTAACAATATGTTACAAAATGTTATAATAGCCAGCATTACCTCAACTAATAGAGTAATTTAGAGATAAGAATTCAAGCCAGGCTCAGTGGCTCAGCCTGTAATCCCACGCCTTTGGGAGGCTGAGGTGAGTGGATTGCCTGAGCCCACGGGTTCGAGACCCACCTGGGCAACTTGGCGAGACCTCATCTCTACAATAAATCAAAAATCAGCCGGGCATGTTAGCGCGTGCCTGTAGTTCTGGCTACTCAGAAGGCTGAGGCGGAAGGATCGCCGGAGCCCAGCAGGTCGAGGCTGCGGTGGCCGGGAGCGGCCACTGCACTCCAGTCTAGGTAACAGAGTGAGACTTCCACTCAAAAAAAAAGAATGCACCCTCTCCAGGAGGGTGAAAAGTTCAGTGATCGTCTCCCCCGTAATACAGTAGAAAGAGCCTGGAGGCACAGGGAGATACCCCATTATCTTCTTTCTCTGTTGAATTAGCGGTCTGTGATAAAACTCTACTTCAATACCCTTCCCAGACACTCTAGGTTGAGGATGACAGATTAGTTTTTCCTGAAGCCACCTTCAAATGATTAATAGTCACTGTCTGTATTGAGAAGAATTCTGAGACCAAGTCAAGGCTTGGTGCCACGATCAATAAGTGTTCTCTGCCGAGTTGTAGAACAGGGAGTGGCCGTATGGACATGTGTGTCACCAATGCTCCCAAATGCCTGTCTGCGGGCAGACTCCTTCAGGACCCCCCAGCCGTTGGTTAACTGCTCAACCCCAAGTCCCTACCGTTTACCCTCCCAAGGTGTACTGAGCCAAACACTCCAGGTGTGGAGCCTGGAAATCCATAACTTTCGCATCTTTCCATGCAACGCTTGTGTAGAGTTAGCTTTGGAGGCCTCCCAGGAGCCTGCAGGCACTTACACAGGTGTTTCAGCAATGTGGAAAGAAAGGCAGGCTGTCTTCACCACCCAGAGCTGGGAGGGGGGTCCCTGGCTGAGTCACTCAACTTCTGTGCCTCAGTTGCTTCATATGTAAATTGGAGAGAATAATAACACCTTCTCATCGGGATATTAGGAAGATTAAAGGAGATTTTACATAATAAGCATTCAATAAATATTAGTGTTTACTATAGTATTTTCTTCTGAGTGTCTATAAGAGGCATTTTGCCCGCTGCCACGGGCATAGGTAAAAACACGTTTCCTGAGACCTCCAGATGCCTGGACAGCACCGCCCCATGCCCACATGGGACAACGGCATGCAGGGCTCTGGGGCAGATGTGGTCTTGACTCCCTACTTGCTGCCGCAGGTAGCTTTAACTTCATTTCACATCCAAGCCAGATAAGGACCCCGGACGAAGAGCCATCTGTCGAGGAGCCAAGAGGGAGACAGGAGAGAAGCACAAGATGATGCTAACTTGATCGTGGCAAGGGGTGGCAATGCCCACAGTGAGGCTGGTCCTGGTGACGGTGGTCACGATGTGACGTGACGGTGGTGTGCCGGCCAGTGTTGTCGATGTGAGTTCAGGACTGCAGGAGAACAACGAGCCGGGCCTTCCTCACACCTCAGCCCCAAACCCTTCCAGCTTTTCTGTCGGATGGCATTTCCACCATCTTTGGCTTATCGGTAGTCACATTCTCGCTCTGGGAACTCATCTCTCAGTAATAGGATGAGGGAGAAAGGAAAAGGGAAACCGCTCTCGTTTTCCAACTTGTGCCCATCAAGATACAAGCAAGCAAAACCCCTGACTCTGGTGAATGTCACCAAGAAGAAAATCAGTTGGAAGGCTAGCTGGTAACTCACAAATCAACCCGGACGTTTCTGGAAATGAGCACAAAGCAAAGCACGTGAGGGGTCAGCAGCTTTATCCCAAACCCAGGTCCTGCACTGTGGTGATCTGATTTCGAGGGGGCCTCCTGAGACCCTGGCCACCCTGCTGGCCCCACAGTCCCACTGCTAACCAGCATGGGGTTCTAGAGCCACCACTGCCCACCACCAGGTCAAGTCCACAAAGTCCCTGAGCCAGTTCTCGTCACTCACTCCATACTCGGAGTCCCAAGCAATGACTTTCAGCCAGCCAGGCCTGGCTCTTTTGCTTGTGCCCTACCGCCAGGGGTCTGGGAGAGTGAGTAGCTAGCCTTTCCCGTTTTCTTGGTGAATAGTGGAGTCCCAGTAGAAGAAGTGGGTTCAGATGTAGGGCAACCAAAAACCCGTGAATGTTTAGTTCACTCACCTAATCCTGGCTATTTTCAGTTGGTCAACACACAGAAAAGCCAACGTGCTCCTGCCCTATCTGCTTATCCGTCTGTGGGTCCCATAACCAGGCTTTGGAAAGCAGGCAAGACCTTGCATCTGGGGAGAAAGGATAGAGGTGTTTGCTAGACACGCATCTCGGTTGCCTGCTCGGAGTCCTTTGTCCTTGGACTCAAAGTGGAGTCTCAGGAGCAAGGGGACCACCACCGGTCCCAGGGAATTGAGTGAAGAGTCACTAACGGAAGCCAGAGGTCCTGTGGGGCCCTGGGCTGTGAGTAAGGAGAAGCATGAACGTACCTAATTCCAGCACGTTCTGTGGAACCACTCACCAGCCAAGGAGCCGGGAAGTCTGAGCTCCAGCCCTGCCCTGCCTTTACTCCTGGCATAACTTTGAGCAGATCTTTCAACTTTTGTGACTCAGTTTACTCACCTGCCAAATGGAGATAATCATGCAGAGCTCAAAGGACTTTCCTAAGACTCTAATGAGTGTTTATAAAGCACTTTGGAGGAGTTTATAGTTATTTGAGCTGGGAAAGGAATTACAAATTATTTGGGAGTAAACAGTATTTAGAATCTGGATTTTCAACAGTCAACAGGTTTCCCTGGATGTTTACAAGACCATTGTAACAGTACACCCTGAGGTTTCCTCAGTGCAAATTGGTTTCATTCAGAGCACCTCCTGCCCTGAAAAGCACATAACAGGGTGGGGGGAAGGCGGGTCATTCAGCCACATACTGCTCATGAGTGGACAGAGCCACTGGATTCAGAAACAGAGGCCAGATGTTCAAGACTTTCCTTTCCTCTTTCTTTCTTTCTTTATTGAGTTGGAGAGGAAGACACTATGGAGACTTGCTTTGAAAGCCAAATAGCCAGGTATGATAGTTCATGCGGCCGAGGCAGGAGGATCACTTCAGCCCAGAAGGTAGAATCTGCAGTGAGCTATAATCATGCCACTGCACTCCAGCCTGGGCAACAGAGCGAGACCTTGCATCTAAAAAAGAAAAGTAGATGAAAGTCAGATAAGCCTGGCTTTGTCCCCCACTACCTCTTCCCAAGCTGGGTGTCTCCTCCACAGGAGCGTGCACTACAGATGATAAACACAGATAGAAACACAAATGTCTCTCCCACAGGAGTTTGGGATCAAAAAATGGTAGAGTCCTAGTGTACCAGGAGATAAAGAACGAACCAGGGTGAGTCTCATGCTGTGTGCCATGCTATGCCCATCCATTCACTCCTCCCTTCTCTCCCTTATTTGCACAACACTTCTGTTTTTAGGGGACCCCAAGAGAGGGGAGCTGCCGGCATGGCACAGGCCCGGCCTGTCTGCTTCTGCTGCTGTGTCGTTCTCACTGTGGCTCCACGAGCAGCATCGACACTGAGTTACTAAACACATGAGTGCCCCAGGAGTATCCCAAACTCTGTCATAACCCCTTGCCCAACCATCAGTACCCCGGACCACCAAGCAGAAGGAAATAGATCTCTTGCAGGATGTGGAGGGCAGGAGAGAGAGGAAGTGCTCCAGGCGAAAGTTCTCTCTCCCTGGCTGTTCTTGGGTTGGCTGCAGGAGGAGGAGGGACAGTGGGAGCAGAGGGATACTCTGAGCCTTTCATTTGGTACAAGGGCCCGACTCTGTTCTTGCAGTATCCTCTGTCTTTGGCGAAGTCCGGCCTGATTCCACAGAACCACGTGCTGTTGGGTTTCCTGGTGAAGAAGAGCATCTGAGTTTCCTTCCACGAAGATGGGTGGGTAGCCTAGCCTGGGCCCACACTCAGAAGAAATACGTGGGAAGAGGCATCCACCATCTCAGGAGATAGCATCCCTGTCCACAGAGCACTTCCATGCCCACAATTCCGTTTAAGCCTAAAAGAGCAAGGAGTCTTCGAAAAGAGAGAGGGAGCCGGGCTCGGTGGCTCAGCCTGTAATCCCGCACTTTGGGAGGCCGAGGTGAGTGGAT
>NW_007097616.1:202159-279748 GCF_000164805.1 Carlito syrichta
CTCAAAAAAAAAAAAAAAAAAAGAAAGAAAACAGAGAGGGGACATCGCCAGGAGCTGGGTCCAGAGGGTTTCTCACAAACCACTCAGCCTGGCCTCAACACCCCCAAGAGACGGCAACAGAGTCCGACTCCTGCCATAGGTTGCTCATTCAAATTCACTCCACAAACGTGTGCTTGGAATCCCTTTCATAGGCTAGCCTTCAGGGTTATAAAGGGATATGAAGGAATAGCCCCTGTCTTCCTAGCGATTATAGCCTAGAGGGGAAGCAGAAAAATATTAATTCCAGGAAACTGCTTTAAAGGAGAGATGAATAAAGGATAGTGGGAGAATATTCCATTTGGTTTGCTCAGCTAAACCAAACTCCCCCCGCTCAAGAAGCCATAGGTTTCTGGCTCTCGGCGTTAACTCTTGAATGTCTCCCTGGGGTGTCATCCAGGCTCCCAGGTCCCTTGGGTTTCAGTCTCCTGCATCCCCTGGTGTGTCACAGACATTGCTTCCTCCAAGAACCCTTTCTGGGGACTTCCATTCGCTCCCTCTCCTTTTGACTCTTGGTTCCCAGCTAGTAACTCCTTGATGATACCTCTCATCTCCTACCCAGTTGTTTCCATATGTGCCTTAGGGCCCACAAAGCTCTGCACCCTGTATAAAAGCAGGACTATATCCTGCACATGGTAGGTGCCCAGTAAATATTTGTGGGGTTTAATTAAGTTCTATTGAAAATCTTATCAAGTAAAATAATGAGGACCTGTAATTATATTTGCTAGATGTAAAAGATTCCTATAATAGAGTATTATTAACTTTTAAAAATCAGGTTAAAAAACAGACAGCAGTTCCAGTTATGTGACTGTAGATGAGTCTTGTTCCAACCAGGGTCCCAGCTAAAAGCAGAATTTATCAAATATGGTAAGAAGCCTTAGTGAAGGGACCACTTCAAGAGCTGTGGGCAGGCAGGTTGGTGAAGCCCCAAACTAGCAAGGAAGGAGGTTCTCAGGATCTCATGCCCATAAAGAAGGAGGGCGAGGGTAGAGAGTGTTTCTGGGGCCCCATCAGGACTGGAGCCCCTCAGGAGGAACCAACAGGGGGAACAGAAGCCAGGAAGAACTAGCCATCTCAAGGACAAGCACTGACCTGGAGAGAACTGTCTCAGGACTTCGCTCTCTGCTCACAGGCTTGGCTCCTGGGTTATGCCATGAGGGGGTCAGCCTCCCAGGCACAGAGCAGGGCGGAGAATGGGCCTGGGGTAGGTGGACAATGGAGACTACACAGAACACATTCTAGAAGAATCTAGAAGGGTGTACTCTAGAAAGTGCACGGGGGTGAGATTAGGAGGGACAGTCAGCTTTTACCTTATCCTTTTCACTTCATTTTCTTTTTATAATGAGCATATATTGTTTCCATAATCAAGGGAAAAATGGGTTTTTCATTTAACACTCTGACCTTCTAGAAATCCACATGGGGGAAAGATTGACAAGGCATATTTACTATATAGTGGTCTGCACTTTTTAAATCGCCTTCAAACTCTTTTATCTCTACTCTGCAAAACTGAAGACACACCTAACTATTTATATGTTCATCCAGTCACTGACTTTTCAAAATATTTTTAACACATTTTATGCTGGATCCAGGAGATGAGGCTATGATTGAGGAGACACAGTCCTGTACCCACAAAGCCCAAAATCTCAACAAGACTCTAGCAAATTGTGTCCAAGAACATATGTCAAGGATTATTCATCATGACCAGGAGGATTTCATTCCCAGGATGCAGGGCTGGTTCAACATTCTCAAGATCGTAAATATCATTCAGCACATTAACAGGTGTAAAAACAAGAATCATATGGCCATCTCATTAGATGTAGAAAAAGCGTTCAAGAAAATCCAGCTTGTCTTCTTGATAAAAACCCTCAAACACCTAGGCATTGAAGGAACCTTCCTCAAAATGATAAGAGCCATCCATGACAAGCCTGTGGACAACATCATGCCTAATGGGCAAAAGCTGGAAGCATTCCCTCTAAGAACTGGAATAAGTATGCCCACTCTTACCCCTCCTGTTCAACACAGTGCTGCAAGTCCTAGTCAGAACAATCAGGCAGGAAAAGGAAGTCAGGGGTGTCCAAAGAGGAAAAGAGGAAGTTAAATTACCCCTCTTTGCAGATGATATAATCCTATACCTAGAAAACCCTAAAGAGTCTGTCAAAAACTTCCTGACACTGATCAACGACTTTGGTAAAGTCTCGGGACACAAAATCAATGCACAAAACAGTTGCACTTCTATACACCAAAAGCAAACAGGCTAAGAAACAAATAAGAAACACAAACCTATTCACAACAGCCACACAAAAAATGAAATGCCATAGCATGTACCTAACCAGTGATGTGAAAGACCTTTACAATGAGAACTACAAAACACTGCTCAGAAAAATCAAGGATGATACAAACAAATGGAAACACATCTCAGCCTATGGATTGGAAGAATCAATATTGTCAAGATGTCCATCCTACCCAAGGCAATCTACAGATTCAGTGCAATCCCTATCAAATTGGCAACGTCATTTTTCACAGACCTAGGAAAGACGATCCAGAATTTAATATGGAAGCAAAAAAGAGCATAAATAGACAAAACAATCGTCAGCTAAAGGAACAAAACTGGAGGGATCACATTTCCAGACTTTAAACAATATTACAAGGCTATGTAACCAGGACAACGTGATAATGAGACTGAATAGGCACACAGACCAATGGAACCAGACGAGAAAGTGGAAGTAACCCGGGCTCGGTGGCTCAACCTGTAATCCCGTGTCTTGGGAGGCTGAGGTGAGTAGATTGCCTGAGCCCGCGGGTTTGATACCCACCTGGGCAGCTTGGTGAGACCTCATCTCTACAATAAATAAAAAATTAACTGGGCATGGTAGCGCACGCCTGTGATTCCGGCTACTCAGAAGGCTGAGACGGAAGGATCGCCAGAGCCCAGCAGGTTGAGGCTGCAGTAGCCGGGAGTGGCCACTGCACTCCAGTCTGTGTGACAGAGTGAGACTCCAACTCAAAAAAAAAAAAAAGAAAGTGGAAGTAAAAACCCAGTCCCTCAACCAACTCTTCTTTGACAGAGCCACCGATAATATTGGAAAAAAGAAAACCATATTTAGCAAATAGTGTTAGGAAAACTGGCTAGATGCATGCAGAAGAACGAAACTGGACACCTATCACCATATACAAACATCAACTCAAAATGGATCAAGGACTTAAATGTAAAGCCTCAAATACAAGAATCTTAGAAAAAATTAATAGGGGACACTCTTCTGGATGTCAGAGTAGGCAATGAATTCATGATCAAGTCCTCAAAAGCAATTGCAACAAAAGCTAAGATAGACCTCATCACATAGAAAAGCTTTTGCATAGCAAAAGAAACCATCAAAAGAGTAAGGAGACAACCCATGCAATAATAAAAAAAAATTGCAAGCTATGCATCAGACAAAGCCCTAAGATCCAGGATCTACAAGGAACTCAAATGAATTGAAAGGAAAAAAACAAACAACCCTATTAAAAAGTGGGCAAAGGACTTGAACAGACACTTTCTCAAAGGAGGATATACAAGCAGCCAATAAACACATCAAAAATGTTCAGCCTCACTAATCATCAGAGAAATGCAATTTAAAACTGCCATGAGATACCATCTAACACTGGTAAGGATGGCTATCATTAATAAGTCAAAAACACCAGGTGCTGGCTTGGCTACAAAGAAAGTGTGATGCTTCTACACCGTTAGTGGGAATGTAAACTAGTTCAATCTATACTATGGAAAGCGGTGTGGTGACTCCTCAAAGAACTAAAAATCGAGTCTCCATACAATCCAGCAATCCCTTCCCGGGAATATACCCAGAGGAACATAAATCACTCTACAAAAAAGACACCTGCACACGCATGTTTATTGTCGCACCATTCACAACAGCAAAAACATGGAACCAACCCAGATGCACACTGAAAGTGGACTGGATAAAGAAAATGTGATATATCTACACAATGGAATATTATGCATCTATGAAGAACAAAATTATGGCCTTCACAGCAGGTTAGATGAAGCTAGCGACCATCCTACTAAGTAAACTGTCACAGAAACAAATAACTGAATACTGCATTCACTCATAAATGGACCCTGAACCCTACTCACACTAGCACATGGGTAGGATTGGCAGATGCTGAAACTGCTCGGGGGGGGGGGGGGTGGCAACACACTGGGTACCTGATTCACTATCATGGGGAGAGGAGGCCAGCTAGAAGCCCAAACTTCACCTGCATGGAATCTACTTATGTTGCAAATCCACACTTAAAGCCCACAACCCTAAAATTAAAAATAAATAAAATAAAATAAACAAAAATCAACGAACTGGCTGGGTACAGTGACTTATGCCTGCAATCCCAGCATTTTTAAAAGGCCAAGGTAAGAGGGCTACTTGATCCCAGAAGTTCAAGAGCAGCCTGGGCAACATAATGAGACTTCATCTCTACAAAATATCAAAAAATTAGCTAGATGTGGTGGCATGCACCTATAGTCCCAGCTACTCAGGAGGCTGAAGAGGGAGGATTGCTGGAACCCAAGAGTCATTCCATGGATCTTACTAAACAAGTTGCTGGCTCCAAGTCTCTTTAGACGTGCACCCACCCTTATTTCCACTGTCCCCCTGCTCTGTACCCTCAGATGCAGGCCTCGGCTCTGCTGGGCCTGATGCTTGTAGAGTTCATTCCAAGGTTGGCCTTGGCTTTTTTTCTCTTCAGGAAAATATGGGGATCCTTTTTAAAGCCCTAAAATATGGACATGTTTCATGAGATAGTGGGATAAAACGTTTAATACTTATTGAAAAGAAAATACATAATGACAGAAGTCTGTGATGCATATAGCTACGCTTTCAAATAAACATGTATTTTACTCATGACAGTCATCGACATATATTCAACAAATAATAGCTCACATAGGTGAGAGGTATCATTCATTCAGCCTACACAAGCAATAGTTGTAGGGCACATGTATTCTAGGCCCTTTGAAATGACACTGGCTGCTCCCCAGCCCCAGGGAATCTGAGGTTCATGGGTCACTAATGAGACTGACTGATCCATCTTCACAGGCTTAATCAGCCCCCATCCCAGTCACTCAGATCGAGTCCTTCAGGATTTTCTCCAAAGTGGAAGAGGAACCTGCAAATTCAATCAAGACAGACTTCGAAAATCTTCATCCCATTAGAGATGCAGAGAAAGATGGGCTCCCGTCTTGCTGTGAGACTGTCTCTTAAAATTTCAGATTCTGTTTCCATAGAATATATCATTATCAGCATGGTCTTTCTCCTTAGGGCCCTTCTAAAAACTACGTGCAGCTGCTTCAGAGAGTAATGGGATTAGGGATGATTTTTTGTTTTCTTCTTTAGTTCTATTTATTTTCCATATTCCCTATTATTACGCACTGCTTTTGTACTCAGAAAATATGTGGTTCATTTAAAAGCTATGTAAACGACCAAGTATATTACACATGACAGTTTTATCATCGGTGTGGTAGGGCAGCTGGAGAATGTGTAAGTTGTCATAGTCTTACTGAGCACCTACTGTGGAGTTAAGATGAAATGAGATGACTTATGGTCAGCACCCGACATGCTGACTGGCACGTAGAAAGCATGCATACTTGTATTTACCTGTTTGTTGGTTGACTAGCTGTTACTCTCCTGAGACGGGAGGTGTATGGAGAGATTTCTTACAGACCACCGTCCATTCTCTTACCTTTGCTTTGACTGCTCCCCATGGGCATGTTGGGGACAGTTAAGTCCATCTCCCAACTATAGGCAAAGCAGGTCAAGGTCAGGGGCCTGACACCAACATCATTAGAATGCCAGCCAGTCGGGAACTACAAAGCATGGCTGCTTCAGGGTAGGTAGCATCTTTAGACCTGAACAACCATTTTCAGAGCCCTGGTACTGTTTTAACACTGCCAGCTTCAACCGAAACAAAACTTACCCCGCGGGCTTGTTAAGTGGGGGACACAGCTCTTGAGGCAAAACCACGGTCAAGCAGCCTTCCCTTCGCATGCCAAAGAGAAAATAAACTAACAGTTACTGGGTGTCTTAGTTTATTTGGGTTGCTATAACAAAATACCAGAGTCTGGGTAGCTTACAAGCAGCAGACATTTATTTCTCATAGTTCTGGAAGCTGCAAGTCTGAGATCAGGGTGTCAGCATGGCCGGGTTCTAGAGCAGGGCTCTTCCAGACTGTCTGCTTCTTGCTGTGCTCTCACATGGTGGAAGGGAAGGAGTTGGATCTCTTGCGTCCCTTATGAAGGCACTAATGTCCTTCATGAGGGCTTCACCCTTCTGACCTAATCACCTCCCAAGAGACCCATCTCCTAATACCAGCCATCAAATCAGGGTTGGGTAGATTTTAACAAATGAATTGGGTAGTGGGGACACACACACTCAGCCCGTAGCACCTGGGAATATTCTCGTATTCTGGTAATGCTCCAGACATGTGCAAAATACTCTTTTCATAATTTATGCCATTTTGGCTAACAACAACTCTATGAGACCGGCATGCTCATGTCCCATTTTTCAGATGAAGAATCTGAGACTCAGCGAATTTAAGAAATGTGCCCAAGATCAGACAGCTGATAAAAAACCAAGCTGGGAATTTAACACAGGTCTAGGTGACTCAGAGTTCTACCAACATCTCTTCCTAATTTCTATCTACTTCAGAAACTTCTGGAAGCCATGCTGAATGCTGATTCTAATCTGCAAAGCCGCTTCCAGTTCTGAGTGAAGAGTCCCCAAACTCTGAAGCCTTTGGCCGTTTGTTAGTTTACTCTTTTGTTTCTCTCTCCCCCCAATCGGTAAAGAAAATGGCCTGCCATGCATTGAGTTTCATCTGGGTGCTCTGAGACCCTTGGTCAGTGGAAGTCATTTTTAACCAAAGCTTTATGTGTATGGGATGGGGGTAAAATGCTGCATTTTCTTTCCAGCTCCCCATTTGAGTCTCTGCCTTAGTCAAGTGAGCAAACGCCCAATTCGACCTGGTCACTCCTTCTGCAACTTAAGGATGGCAGGAATTCTTTGTCAACAACATCTGTGGCTCTCTGAAGTCTGGGGGAACAGAGTCGAGCACTGTTGTGTTCGTAAATTCGTGCTTCCGTTACTTCATATTAGAACACAATACTAACCCACCACCACCCCTCCAGTGCTTGTTCACGATGAGTGAATTGACCCCACATTTCACATGGGCCAAAAAGGAATGTGAGAGCCCCTTAAGGGAAAGTCTACGGAGTATGAAATAGAAATGCCTTCGGAGTCCCAGACATATGGCAATTCTTCGAAATGTGGCCAAGAGAGGGGGAGATTCATTTGGGTAGCCCGCCAGAATGACAGAGCTTGTGAGTGTGTTGATACATGGTGGAAATGTTACTAAAATGTCATTCAGTCCTGCCACTCTTGCCTTCACCCACCAGGATAATAGACATCGGCATCTTCTAGCACTGAGCTCAGAGCCACCAAGATCTCCACATTCCCAATATCACTGCCAAGGACGCTGAATGTGCATCCAAGTACTTCCATGAATCCATCTTGAATAATCTGTCCTCTGATGTCCAAGCCAAAAAGAAAACCTGTTCCCAGACCTAGCAGGAGTTTTAGAAACTAGGTAACTACTCACCAAGGAGACATTGAGTACATTTGCCTGTCTGTAAAATAATTGTGATAGAAAGGAATCAATTACAGACCCATCTGCAGTTCATTAATATGATCTGTTGAAAAGGAGGCCAAATTCACCAAGTCAACCCCAAAGTCTAAAAATAGGACTAATGTGAGCCTGGCTCAGTGCATGTCAGCAATAAAAAGATTCCTACATCTGCTAGTGTAGGAGTCCCTGGGCCCTTCCTCAGTCTTTACTACTTATTCTCAGTGGTAATTGGGAATGGGGGCATTTATTTTCTTTCCAGAAAAAGAGAAAAACATTCCGTGAAGATTATTGTGGCCAGAAATATCATCCTGTGCTGGTGAAGGAGAATAAACAGAGGTTGCTCTCTCATAACCCAAGTCTTGTGTTTCAAATCTTTCTAAAGGGTCTCCTCCTAAACTGTTCAAAGGGAGACATCTTCCCCTGAAGAGTTGTGGAAGGCCCTAGGTCAGCCATTCCCCAAGTATGACATAGGCAATGATTTTAAGAGACACACAGATGAATATTTTTTGGTAAGAGTTGGTTATTGGAATGCATGTTACACATTAGAAAAATCCTAACTAGCACACCCAGCCTATGACCCCAAGATGCAGTTTAGGATTAAGACAGATCTAAAGTAGATTGTACATTTATAAGTGCAATTGTTTAAACCTATAAATACTAAGTAAAGTATTTATATGTTTTAAAGGTGGTATTCAGGGATGCAGAAGGGAAATCAGATGACGGCACATGAGTAGCTGAAAGTAGGAAGATGCTGTTTTAAGACTGAAGCCCGCTGGGTTTCCGTGGCTGGGATCAGTGATGTGATTCACAAAGTCATTTTACAGCCCCAGTAGACTTACTCCCTGTCTCCCTGGGACTTCAGCAAATTTGCTCGGCACAAAGTCTAAACCCAAATGAACTAAGTAACAGAAGAGAATTCTTTTTTGATGTGCAGGCCCTGGACCCTTGTTCTTTTTTGATGTACAGGCCCTGGACCCTAGTGCCCTGGAGAGGACTTCTTTGCTATTTAGAGAGCTTGAGGCTACAGGCACAGAGGAAGAGTTCCTGTAAGCTTTAGACACCTTATCCCACCCCCATGATCCCTTCCTTGCTGGAACAAGCAGAAGCTTTTGAACCAAGTCTGTCCACTTCCTGGACGATTTAGGAGTGCCCTGGTGAAAGGCACGTGGACTCTGGATGCATCCATATGGATCAGATGCGACCGAATAGGAAACCTGCAGTTTGGTGAGAAGGTAAATTTGAGGAGTGAGCCATCCATTCATATGGAGAAAAGAAGAATCTTTTTACTTACTTTTTAATACAGAAAGTTCTAGTCTCTGATTAAATAAACTGTAGCTCATTCCCACAATAGAATACTGTGTGGCCATTAAAAAGTGTGAGTTAGACCAAACATGGAGATATGGAAAAAGAAAAAGGAGTTGCAAGATAACATTTTTGCATGACTCGCTTTTGTGCAAAATGAAGTTATTTATATATGCTTGCACGTAAGCCTAGAGTATTTCTGGAGGGATTTATCAACACTGTTCACGAAGGTTATTTATCCAAGTATGACTTATAGGGGAGGGGGAGCCAAGGGCGGAGAGGCGGCTTTTAAGCTCTACTTTATAGCCGTCTGTGTGTTGGCAATTTTTGTAGTGACCTCTATTGCTTTTATAACAAAAGGCTTTTTGAATGATAGCAAACCACGGAGCAATATTTAAAAGTTTATGTCCATGCCCCAGGAATATTTAGTCCATGAGACATATGTTGGAGTGAGATGTTCATTTGCATTTACATAATAATCACAATAGATAATACATATTACACAGTCATCTTTATGAAATATGCTTGAATTTACATAATAATCATAATACAGAATGCATATTGCTTAATGGTCATTATGAAACCTACTTAAGCAGAAGCACAGGCATGGATATGGAGGATTCTTTTTTTTTTTTAGTCAGGATTTTACCGTCACCCAGGATGGCGTGCAGTGGCACGATCATGGCTCACCACAGTCTCCAACTCCTTGGCTCAAGTGATACTTCTGCCTCAGCCTCCCACGTACCCACCATGCTCAGCTAATTTTTTAAATTTTTTGTAGGGACAAGGTCTCACTATTTTGCCTAAGCTGGTCTTGAACTCCTGGGCTCAAGCAATCCTTCTGCCTCAGCCTCCCAAAGTGCTGGGATTGCAAGGGTGAGCCACCATACCCCGCTAGGATATGGAGCATCTAAAGAAGCAGGAAGTGGGAATGAGACTAGATTCCCTAGCTCCAGCAGATGAGGGTCTGTGTGTGTGTATACATTTGCATCACCTGATCCCAATAAGTTGAATGCTCACTGTGTCGGGCACTAGATTAGTCTCATCACAAACATTAACTCTGATCCTCACAATAACTCTCACAGGCAGGTTCTACTTTCTCTGTTTTACAGTTGAGAAAACTGGGGCTATGGAAGTTTATCCCATTATCATAGCAGAGAAGCTAGCCGCCTAGCAGCACTCACATGGCCTTTTCCATCGTGTAGAATAGTCATTGGGATCACATTTTCTGGTCCCCCAACTCAATGAAACATGACTGGAGGTGACCTGTGTCACTCTGGGCTAAGGTTGTAAGATGTACTCTCTCTCTCTCTCACCTTCCACCTCCAGGCCCCGGGGGATGGCAGAGGTCTCTAAGGCCTTGGGGATGGCAGAGCTGGAAGCTAGAAGAGATTGGATCCCTGACTCACCACCTGGAGAAGAGCCACCCATGACCTGAACGAGACATAAACAACAGTGTCATGGTTCTAAAATTTGAGAGTTCATTTGTTACTGCTGCTAGTGTGACTCTAAGTAATGCAGCAAATAAAAGGTAGTGCCAGAAAACCATTAAATTTCAAAGGATAAAGAGTAAGTGTCAGGATACCAGGGCCATTAGACTTCAAATCCCATGCCCACGTGACCATAGCTAAATGATCTCAAACCATACTGTAAATCTACGGCTTACCTATGGCCTTACCTAGCCACCAGCCCAGAGTGGGACCCTGGACTGAAGTGGAGTGGAGAAACAGAGGCATCAATACAGACAGCAGCCTCCAGCCATGCAACACCTCTCTGGTCACCCTTACCTGCAGAGGGGATAATCTGAAGGTGAGATAAGCCATCATGGCCAGCGGTTTATCAGTAGTGTCACCAGGAATCTCTGTGCCAGGGAAGGCTCTAAGGGCCCTGGCTTCACCTCCAATCCTCCTCCATCAACCACCTCAGCTCCAACTCTGTCTGGAATCCCATTTACCTAACCAAACCTGAACCCCACCATGCTTCCAACCAATCCACCCCCGGGAGGCTGACATCCAAGTGAGTGGCATCCTTCTTGCCTGCCACAGTGGCCAAACTGATCAGGGTTCTCTTCCCTCGTGCCCTCAGCCCTTGTCTAGTCACACTATTGAGAGAGGAATGCGATGAGCTCCCTGAGAACCCAAGGAAGAGGCAATTTAGCCCCAAAGTGACTGGAGACAGGTCAGTAGGGACTGGGCTATAAAAACACTCTTCATTTTAGAGGATGTTTTATCCCCTGCAAAGCTCCCAATATTTTATAGATATAACCCTGCTGTTGTGATTGGTAGCATTGGTCTGACAAAAAAAAGTTTAGTGATCCCCATACATTGTGGTTCATCTTGTTACTCTGTGAGCACAAAACACATAGAAATATTGATTCTGCCATTTACCAGGTGTAGGCTCTGTAAGAGCAGGAATGGGGCCTGTGTTCGTAGACCACTGCATCACCCATTCCCAACATACAGCCCGGAACACAGTAAGTGCTCAGATGCCTGTTTTCGAGGGAGGGACTCCCTTAACGAGCCATTGAGAACTGGAAAACCATAATCTTTGAAGAACAACAGATTTTGCTTCAACTATATATGTATAGTCTTTGGCTAATCTACCCAGATGCGATCCCTGCAAGTTAAAAAGAGTGTGTGCTGATGACCCTCCAAGTAAGTAGAAAGACGCAAGAAGAGGATTCAAGTGTTCCCAGATGACATGTGGGGCACAGGAAGAGGAAGTTATAGTCTTTGGACTGTTCATTAACCCCTACCCTGCCAGATTGTGCAAGAGCCCGATATGCGCTCTGAGAAGAAGAGTGTGCTAGTGACAGATGTCATATCTGTGCGACGTCCCAGAGGCGTTAGTGAGAACCACATCACCACCCACTGCAAGACTTCCATGAAGACAGCATGGCCCGCCAGCGGTCAAAAAACAGAAGTGGGGACAGAGCCCCAGGGGCAAATGAGGAAGTCCCTGACCAAAGCCTATTGTAGTCCGTTGGGGAATGAAAACAATGTATTTATGTGGTAAGCCTGTAGAGAGGTTCTTTTCTGATATTTTCCAAAATCTACGCCTTTTTTTTTTTCAAAATCCTACACAAGGAAATGTTGCACAGAGGCCCTGTTGCAGCCATTGCTTCACAAAGGTTGCGTCAATTTCAGCAGCAATGTTAGCCTTTGACTGTTCTAAAGTACCAGTGGATACACACAGCCTGAAAAACCAAGTAATTCATTTTCTCTTTCAGTTCTAAGTGATTCACTGATGCATTTATAAGTCTACAAAATTTGTTAATTCCTAGAGAAGAAAGGTAGTCAGTCATGCTATTTCAAACTAAAACAACCAATTATATTTTCTTAAAGGAAAAAAAGGCAGAAGTACAATCGTGGGAAATATTTCTTGATTAAGCAGCATGAGTGTGTTCACCAGTGGCATTATTTTCTGGTTTCTCACAACGTAACTTTGTTGATTATTTTAGCCAAAGATATTGATATACTAAATATCCTGTCAGCAGATATTTCCTCTGGTTTACAAGAGATGTTCACACTTGGTCCCAGACTCTTCTGGACACCGAGGCTGCAGTATGAGCATCTAGTCCTGACAGAACTTGTATTCTGGTGGAAGAGAGCGTAAGACCCAGAAACTAAGCTCCTTTGTCTGTGGCAGTAAGCCACCCAGAGCTGACGCCCATTCAGCACACTTGCTGTGAGCTATAGCACTGGCCTCACACCCAGGTACCTCAGAAATACAGCAGACAGCACCACCCAGCCCTCCTCAGGACTTTAGCCCAGTGAGACAAGCCAATGTGTTTTGGCCGCCAATGGATCTCAAATATAACAGGTGACTCAGAAGTAGTCTGTGATATGTCGGCCCTTTGATGAGCATCTGGCTGGCCCCAGAGGACGAATTTTTAAAAGCCCTGCTTAGAGCACACATCTGGAGGGAACCCCTCCGAGCCTGAGTTTCTGGCAGGCATCTGGCTGAGGAAAGGGCTGGGCTCTCTGTGTGCTCACACAAGAAGTCCCGAGAAACATGCTGCCCCTGGAAGCCAGCTGGGCTTTCCACAGAGTCAGGGCTCAGTCCCACCCGTGAGCTGCTTATCTCATCCTCAGTGAAGCTATGAAGGGTTTTTAGACAGGAACAACCTCATAAGCACTGTTAATAACATCAGTTGGCCTGATTTAACTCATGTCATGGCACCGTGTAGGAGTCTTCAAAGAAAGATACTAAAATGATTATGCTATCATAGAGCATTAAGAAGTGTTGACCAGCTTTCCCTGGGCCAAGCCAAGTGGTGAGCAGAGACAAAGCTAGAATTTTTCTGTTTCTGTAAAGCATATTTCTTTCCACTAAAATAGTTATGAATAAGCCAGATACAAAAGGACACAGGGAGTTAGTGCTGAATAGATACAGAGTTTCAGTTCTGGAACACAAAAAGTTTCTAGAGGGAGATGGTGGTGCTGGTTGCACAACAATGTGAATGCACTTAATGCCACTGAACTGTACACTTAAAAATCATTAAATGATAAATTTGATGTTGTGTATATTTTACCACAATAAAAAGCTATGGAAATATTTATTTCTATTCTTTAATTAGATCACTTGTGGATCAATTATGTCTCCTTTAGCAGGTCTGCTTGTATATTAACTGTCCTATCTGGGCAGGGACTATTTATAATTTACCTTTTTAGTCCCACAGCACTTGGTACAAAACCCTACACAGCATAACGCTAGATAAATATTATTCAAAGAAAAAAACTGAATGAACACGTGGACTCAGAATTCCCATGCCATTGGAACATGTTTCTTCTAAAAGCGTGTTCACAGAGTAGTAACAATAGTGAGCATCACTGAGTGCTGTATATGCAGAGTAAATGAGATTTCCAATAAGAAAAAAGTAGTTAAGTATATAGACAGAGCCATATTGAAAGTTTCCTGTCTGAATTCCCCCCATAGCCCTTACTTCACACTCATGAGTAGGAGGAGTGATGAATGAATGAATGAACAAATGACTTTCCTTCTTAGATTTTCCTAGTCTGAATATCAAGAACATTCCATACAGCCAGACTTGAAAGTCCCTGCAGTGGGATAGGAACCATCTGAACTTGTTGCGGCGTCAACACTTCTTTCCTCCAGGTTAAGGTAGGAAGTGTTCACCAGCCACCCTTCCTGTTGACCAGGCTATGAAACCTCCTACAGTAATTTGACTTTGCTTCTTTGCTGTTCTTTGGGGTGAAGGTTTTCTCATTTTCTGCTAAAGCAAATATTGAAGGGACAGGAAACTTGACGGCAAAAAAGAAGAACAGAAGAGAGGAATCCTTGCATTATTAGAAGCAAGAGGGCGTGTTTAGTGCAGGGAACTGAAATGCCCTCTCCCTCTGTTTTCTTTTCATTGAACACTCTCAATGTCCTTGAATCCCTAAGATTTTTTGTAAACATCTCACAGTTTGGCACTAAATAAATTCAACCATTGTGTACTATAATCATTCTTAACACAGCGTACATTAGCCATTTTCTTTGCAAAACAAAAACCAAAGTCATATTTCAGTTAAAACAGCACATGAAAATAAGTGGCATTTTCTGATTAGTCCAGTAGACTTGCCATGAGTTTGCTCAGGTTTCTTGGCCTGCTTCCTAAGATGTTCCTAACATCTCAGGAGACCTCAAAATCATAGTGGGAAGACTGTTTCTGTGCTCAGAAGTTCAGGATGACAGGAACTATCATTTGTGGCAATATCATGGAGGAGAATCTGAAAAACCTCTGGCCACAAAACACCTAGATATGATGTACAAAAATAATAAACGTGGTGTTGGAAGCTTAGCTGAAGTTAGTAAGGGAAATCCCTGAGGCCAGGCTTAAAGCAGGTCTGAACACCAGAGAAAGTGCTGACACATTGGCTATCTGGGCAGCAGAGTTCTGCTATGGGAAAAAAATGTTACCTTGAGTTTGATAACCACAGACCATACTTCACACAGGCTTGGAGTTTAAATTTGCCCACCTGTACCATCTAGGAACCCCAAGGCAATTCATTAACATAAAAGAGTCTCAATATCTCATAGGCACTTGCTAAAGCAAAAGAAAAACTTCTCTATAGCAACAGACCCTCAGCCTCTGACCACAAGATTCCCATAGTGACCATTCTCTAGAACATAAACTCACAATCAAAAACTACAAAATGCTTTAGGAAACATGAGCAAGAGTCCACTATGAACAAGAACCAACAGACATAGCAGGCAGCATGAGCAATAAAATCCCCAGCACCCGAAGAACATCAGATAACAGAATTATGAGAAAAAGGCTATTAATTGTAGTTAAAGTCATTAAAATATAAAAGGGGAAGTCAAAATTTAAAAAAATAATAATTAGACTCTATTAAAAGCACCAGGCATATTTGAGAAAGGACCAAATATAAATTCTAGAAATAAAATGTTAAAATTATAAAACAGTCCAAAAAAACTTAATGAGTGGGTTAAAGATCACCACAGAGAGAACTGGCAATCCCAGAAATGGTTTGGAAGGACATTACCTAGAACGCAATACAGAAAAATTAAGGTTATTTTTGTTTGTTTGTTTTGTTTGTTTGTTTTGTTTGTTTGTTTTGTTTTGTTTTGACTGAAAGAGAACTTAAAGACATAGACGATGAAGTGAGAAGCTTTAGCATGCAATACATAGGAGCTCCTGAAAGAAAGAATGGGGCAAGAGGCAATATTTTAACAGATAATGGCTGGAAGTTTTCTAGAACAGAGTAAAATCAGATTTAGGAAGCATAATTAGCTCAAAGCAGGATACAAAAAACTAGAGGCATTGGAGGAAAGCCTGCCAACAGTCAAAATTAAAAAGATTAATTTCAAAGAAACACCTTGACAGCAGATTTTTTAATTGCAACAACAGAAGTTAGAAGTCAGTGGAATATTTTCAAAGCACTGAGAGATAAGGAATGATCTTAGTCTGCAAGCTAAAAATAGTGAAGAAACAAACTAAGACTAAGTCACACATCATGCCTAGGGTTACTCATAAGAAGTTACATAAGTAGAAAGAGCTGACTTCATGGAGTGTGACCTGCCATTACACAGGGCCCTGCTCTTGGTCCAATGTTCTGACGTCACCAACTTGAAATTCTTAATAACTTTAGAACAAGAAGCTCTAAAGTCAGAGTTCTGTTTTTCATGGGTCCTTACAAATTATGCACCAAGTCCTATTTGTAGGTCCTGAAGACATGGTACCACTCACAAGCCAGAAAGCAGCATTCTACACAATGTATGACCAAGTTCAGTAAAGCAAATGCTATAACGAAAACCCTAGGCTTGAAAGCTTGAAAGACACAAAGAAGAATTTAAGCAAATGTATTTGACAGCCTTTTTAAATTAAAATATTCAAGTCCCTTGTACATGGAAGGGAAGGAGGAACAAAACACAACCAGTAACGGTCCCAGACAAGAATGAGATAGTAACTGAAAAGCAAAAATCAGGTAAGCCAGGAGACTGGTACAGTACAATGAAATCTGAACATAAAAATAGAGAGTGGATAATGATGGCTTCAGTCACACATATACTGAAAGAGGAGTGAATAAATAAATAGAAGCAGTGTCAGTGGAAAGATCGTTTCTTTCTCAAACACACTGATATAAATACTTATCATCAGCATATTCAGTAATATCTAAATATTGGTATGAATCAAACAGCTAGAAGCACAATCATGACAATTTAAAAATCTAGAGAAAGTCACTCTTCCAGTCCTTCAAATTAGTCAAAGACATTCCAATAGGTAAGATGAAGAAAAGGTGTCGTAAAGCTTTCATGATGAGTCTAATTGTCCAGCTATTTTTTTTTTTTTTTTTGAGTTGGAGTCTCACTCTGTCGCCCAGACTGGAGTGCAGCGGCCGCTCCCGGCCACCGCAGCCTCGACCTGCTGGGCTCCGGCGATCCTTCCGCCTCAGCCTTCCGAGTAGCTGGAACTACAGGCGCGTGCTACCACGCCAGGCTCATTTTGATTTATTGTAGAGATGAGGTCTCACCAAGTTGCCCAGGCGGGTCTTGAACCCGCGGGCTCAGGCAAATCCACTCACCTCGGCCTCCCAAATGCGCAGGATTACAGGCTGAGCCACTGAGCCCAGCTTGTCTAGCTATTTTATTATCAGAAGATTCTGGTAATATTTGAAGGAACCTTAAAATGCAGGCAAAGGTTGACAATATTAGTATAAAACTATCTGATTCATTATTTTTTCAAAGACTTGAGTTTATGGCCTTCAATGATAATGGGTTCTATCCATTAAAAGAGTTTTTCACTATTACTCTGATTTCTGAGGAAATATAGAGCTAATTGGTCTATTTGTATTATATTTATAGCCATCTTGATCCATTAGACAAAAAGTATCAAAACATCTATTAGTACCATTTTTAGGACTAAAAATCCAGGGTTGCAAAATAGCCTTGTAATATCAAAACTAAAATGGAAACTTTTCATTTGTAGTTTCTGAAATTGTGTGGGGTTGGATGGAATAAGATGGTGAGACAAGGTGAAGTGGCAGATGTGTGAGTGAGAGAGAGAGAGAAACATATGATGGTTTCAAATCTGTACTTGGTTCTGAGGGTCAAGTTTGTAGCGAATCTAGAGATAGTTTTTAGGAACTACCTGTGACTGTCCTGGTTGAGGTAGAAAGTGGACATTTCCCAGGAGATAAACCTGATGAACTTTTATAAAGAGAAAAATTGGATTTAAGTAGCGATTTTCTTGTAGTGAGTTATTTTCACACTGGAATAGGAGGGTGTGGAGTCTCCTTTTCTGAAAGTCTTTCAAAATAATTCAATTCCTCAACAGTCCGGGATGCTATTTCCAAGCTAGGATTTGCATTCTATGTGGCACGGTATGTGGAGTATAAACCGGAGGTGAGGAGTGAGTTCAGACAGGGACCTCCACACTGGTTTCATGCGTGCGTGGCCTGAGTCCACACCATGCCTACTTTCCTTCCTTCTACTCACACTTTCCTTCTCTTCCCAGATAACCCCCTAAAAATGCCTGCCTTGGCCAAGTCATCTTCCTCTTAGGACTAACAATGGTGTGGAAGTAGAGAAAACGTTGGTGCATAGAAGTCTTAAAGGACCTTAAAAATCAAGATGCATCCAATGCGCAAAAATATGGTGTTTTCATCATGGCCTTCACCTAGATTCTTACACCTGTCCTCCTTAGGAAATTCCTTCAGATTAGCTCTTTAATGGCTAAATGTTTGTCTGCTTCTTCCTCTTTCGGCCTTTATACAGTATCTTGAGTAACAATGGCATTTCCATCTAGCATTTGCTACTCTGTGAGCTTTGGGGAAATAGATTTTGTGGAAATCTTTAAAAAAAAAGAAAAGAAAAGAAAAGAGAGAGAACCTCTTTCTGCTGCTTTCCCATGCAAGGAAGGTTGAGGTTTTGCTGTGGTTTGCTTGTTGGTTCTTAGCCAGATGCCCTGAATGAACCACATGGATGAATGCTTTTTCAGCAGGAAGAGTACAGCACCCTGGCAAGCTCAGTGAATCAGACCTAATTAAAACACGAAGTAAGCACACTACAAAAATGCTACGGGTACCAGAAAGAGGGCAAGATGAGGTAAGTAATGGGTCATTAAGATAATGAAGACGAAGGGGACAAAAGACGGCAAGCTTAGAGTTCTGGCGCTGCATTCTGGAAGAGACCTGGCACTCATCTCCCATCCGTGGTCTAGGTGATGAGGACAGCAACCCAGGGACTCGTGAGTGGCTTAAGACAAGTAGTCAACCTTCTGAAGTCAAGATCTTTAAATGCCATTAGGAGCTGGTGCCCACTGAACGGAGAGGGAGATTCTTTTTCAGGCATGGCACAGATAATGCAGGAAGATAATGCAGATACTGCAGGAAGCATTTGAACATTTCCAGAAGATTGCAGGCAGAACAAACCAGAAAGCAATTTCAGCTGCATGTGTACGACTTATTTACATTTCGTGTATTTACTGGATGTACCTGTTGCATCACAGCCCTGGGATGTGTTTCTTGCATCCAACATTGGCAGGAGTCATGATGACTTTTATAAATGCAAGTCCCTGCTATTTGGACTTAGAATCTATCCTGGGAACACTCATGCCAGTGACAAGGTGTTTTGGGGGATCATTTTACACACCTGCTTGTTTTCTTTCCCTCAGAGCTCTGGAAACAGTTGCAAGGATTTGTTATTCGGAGGAGGAATTCTTCAGTCATGTCTTTTAACACCTAACACTGGATTTAACACTGGTAAGCCTGTGTAGACTAGTGAAACTAATCACACTTGGGCAAATTTCTGCTCTATAGTGACAGAGGCTGCATCTCTACATACATAGACATAGACACACACGGCCTGCCGAGAGCAAACATGTCATCAACAATGTTTTTTAGCTAAAAAAAAAAACTTGTACAATACACAGTTGAAGAAGCTTAGTATAAAGATTCAATGCCATAAGAATTACATGTTCTTAAAAACTCCCAGGAGATGACAAAGTAGAAAAATAGACATAAAATATACATATTTAGTGTATTTTAGGAAACATTTGAGGACTCAACAAATGAAAAGAAGGTAGAACTGGCATGTGGACACAGCTCTGACCCCATGTGGACCCAAGGGCACCCCGCCCAGGCCACCCCGACTGTTTCCAGGAACAAGAATCACAGCCTTCCTAACTGTAATTGGTCACTGCCTAACCTTCCCCATCGGTCTTTCACTTCCCCTTTCACCCCTAATCAGAAGCAAGAGACAAAAAGAAGGGGAGGTGGAGCCCGAGGACACCAGGGCTCAAAGCAGAATTGAAGCCGCCATGTGCTGCTGGCCAGGGGAGCACTTGACTTCTCAAAGGCAGAGTGGTGATAGTCGCTGCTACCCTGAGGTTTGAATCCAGAGGCCCCTGCAGCATGCTTTCACTTTCAACAGCCAGCCCTTGTGACTCCTTTTCAGAGCACTGCCCACAGACTAGCAGAGCTGCCTTCCTGGCACACAGAAGGAGCCAGAAGCACACGGGAACAAAGTATGTACCCAATAAGCAAAGGATGGCTAAGCACTGAGGTGTGCAGTCCCAGGCCTCCTTCCTCAAGTGAAGGCAGCCTTGAGGCACTGATACTTCAGTGCAGCCTGTGGACAGGACTGCTACAGAATCGGCTGGGCCCAGCACAAGAAGGAACGTTCAAAAACTGTTAAGAATTTCAAGACAGCGACAATAGCACGGCATTAACCCAAACGTGAGGCCCTTCTGAGCCGCCCAGGTGGGCACCCTGGCAGCCAGCCCTGCCTGCAGGATCAGGTGCAGCCACCCTCTGAGACTGCCCCTTGGCCCTTCTGGTCCAGCATCCAGGTTTCTCCAGGAAGCCTCTCCTTAACAGATCTGCACATGAATGCCCATCCCAGGGTCTGCTTCTGGGTGCCTGACTTAACCCAGAGCCTTGAACAAGCCACTTTAGCATCTTCATACCTCAGTTTCCTTCATGTGGGGGGAGGGAGGGAGGGTATATGTCATAGAACTGTTGGAAGTACCAAGTGGAGCAATACGTGCAAAGTGCTTAAGGTTGTGCCAAAAACATAGCAAATGTACAATGAACACTAACATTGTTTTTGTGATAATTCCCAACAAAATTAAGTGTCCTTGCCTTTACATTAATTCAGACTGAGTGCAACCGTGCCTGTTCCCTCTTTCCCTGCCCTGGGAAGCCCACGCCTGAGCCTTTGGGCCAAGCTTCATCCGCAAGATTTGACAAAGGTAGAGGTGGTTGTGTATGAAGACAGAGAAGTCCCTCTGGCAAAATGATTACAGAGGAGTGAATCAAAGGACTATAAGGATGTTTATAGCCCTAGTTTCCTTGGCCAAAACAAATTAATTTTCTGATAAAATTACTTGACAAGAAGAGTCTTAGAGCATTGTCAGAGGTCATCAGCTTTGTAAATTCTTCCAAAATGGAGATACAAATGCTTTGTCACAATGGACAACACGCGTGTTTGGAAGAGAGTAGCTGGTGATTATATCCTCCTTACTGTCATCTGAACTCCTGGACTGTTGACACAACCTAATAAGACATTTTATTTGATAACTCAAGTCTTCCTGGCACTTCTCTCAAAAGTGGGATACCAGTGACCTTATTAATTTCCCAGATGCTGTGGTTGGCTTCTCTCCCCAGTCTCTTAGACTACTCTAGGCCAAGGAGACAAATGTTAGCCTGTTCTTTGAGAATACCCACACATTGCTTGTGTTTTAGAAACCTCTTAATTCACTGCAGAGCACATCCCTAAAATATGAGACAGGACCCCTCCCCAAATCCTCAGAATTATCTTTTGAAGGGCAGGCCCCTTATCGTACAGTTTCCCCCACTAGGTAAGTGTTCTAGGAACCCACTGGCATCAGTGTACCAGCTAGGTTGCTGTGAGAGGTTGCGTTTGGCTTCAGTTATTATTATTATTCTTTTTTTTTTTGGAGAGTCTTTCAACACATTTGCTTATTTCATGGTGAGTGATTTACACAAACTACCTGCCCACACTGTGCTCAGTGTTCAGCAGTTTTTGACCAAAAAAACAGCATGACCCCCATACCCTACCCTATTCACTCTATCTCTCCGTGAGCAACTTTTTTTGTTTCCCTGGAGGAAAAAAGTCCTCAAAGGGAAATGTTTTGCCAGCTTGGAAGAGGTGAAACAAAAAACATCAGAAGCACTAAAAGGCAATAAAATAGACAAGTTCAGAAACTGTTTTGAGCAGTGGAAGAACCATCTCAATGGGTGTATTGCATCAAAGAGAGTACTTTGAAGGTCACTGATGTTTAAACATGTAAGAATAAATGCACAATTTTTTAGAAATAAATACATTTTGGAGTTTTTTGGGGGGGGTTCCCTCCATACACAGTGGATCACAAAATCCCAGTTATATCCCAGACTCTAACCACACCAAGACTTTGTTAGCCACCCAGAACCACACAAAAGAAAACAGGCTCCAGGAGAGCAGAGGGTCTGACTTCATTTTATCCACTACGCACTGACAGCCTCAGTCCTAATTGAGGGAGGCATCTGAGGATGACAGAATTCCTAAGACACAGCTCTGTCTTCAAGGAACTCACAGGTTCAAACAACGGAGGCAGGAGGGCCCAACTCTTTCTAACTTGGGGAAGACTTGATGTCTCGATGACCTGCACATGACAAGTGGCATGTGAATGAGGAAGCCCTCCCGCCCTTTGTCCTTTGCCACTTAGCCCTGGTGAGCACATGTGGAAAGTGACTGGCTGGAGAGAAGTTTTCCTGAGCCTCTTGTGTCACGCTATCCCGTCTCCCTCCTCCCCAAGGTTATTGCAGCTTGGATCCAAAAGATGGTCTTGGCACTCTTGGTTACTTCCTGGTGTGTGATTTAGGCAACGACTAAATGAATCAACGAATCAATGAATCAGTCAGTCAGCCAACCAGCCAAAAACCAAAGATATTTGGAAGACCTTTTCCTAAAGAAACATTGCCAGTGGTGACCGGGCCCCAGGGCAGCCCCGGTGACACAGCTGAAGGTGTAACTAGCAAAGACAGATCCATTTCATCTCAACATAATACAAATGAACTTGGGGAGGCCAACTCCATTCACAGGTAGGAGACTTGGTTAACAAACGGATCCCTACCTGACTTTCCCTAGGCAAGACTTGAGCCGAAAAGGGATGCTTAAAACCAGCAAAGCTCCGAGTCTTCTGTTGGGAGCCTTCCAAGACTGAGTGAGGGCCTGTGGGGAGAACGCCCAGGGTCACTGAATGGCAGATCCATTAAGTGGAGCCGCCTTATGCAGAGGAAAAATTTTGGTTTCATGTGACTATCCCACAGAACAAGATCCAAGTGCTTATCACTGTAAGGTGGCACTAAGAGGCACTGTCCCCATTTTGTAAAAATGACTCTTTTCAGCCGGGCTCGGTGGCTCAGCCTGTAATCCCACGCCTTTGGGAGGCTGAGGTGAGTGGATGGCCTGAGCTTGCGGGTTCGAGACCCGCCTGGGCAGCGAGACCTCATCTCTACAATAAATCAAAAAATCAGCTGGGCATGGTAGCGCATGCCTGTAATTCCGGCTACTTGGCAGGCTGAGGCGGAAGGATTGCCGGAGCCCCGCAGGTCGAGGCTGTGGTGGCTGGAAACAGCCACTGCACTCCAGTCTGGGCAACAGAGTGAGACTCCAACTCAAAAAAAAAATGACTCTTTTCTCTCTTGATTTGCTTCACAGTCACGGCCGGTGCTGTAGCTATTTTGGGACAGGTAAATTGTGGCAAATGTCATCTGCAGTCTCCTCTCACCAAGAACTATACTCCTCCCAGACACTAGCTGAGCCCTCGAGGGCACTCTTGTCCCCGAGAGTACTTTCAGCTACTTCTCCGTGTCATTGCTTATCAACCAAGACCCTACTGTCTTTCGGCAGCTATTTCTCACTCACCTATCTCAGAGGACCCCTCGCCATCCTTGCAGATGGGGCACCATCTCTGCCACTGAACTGGTCATGCCAATACCTGGCTGGACGCTGCAGAAAAAGTCTCTGTAAACAATGAATTCAGAGGCATTGCAAGAGTCATCACATGTAAGCACACATCACAGTTCCTGGCACGTGGTCCATGTCTTGTGTGTGTCCATTTGGAGAGGTAGCACTGCTAGGACAGATGAGCCCTCCTACTAGAAGGGGGGAGCATGATGTGTGGAGATGTGGCCCTTCGTGCCAGCCTACCAACTGCTGGATGTGGAGACCCAAGCCCGGGACCAACATCAGCTTCTCGGCCTTCTCAGCTTCGATTTATTACCTATACCTGGGGATCAAGCGAGGCACATCTGATTACCAAAAGTGTGAAGGGGATTCCACCATTCTCACATGCTTTGGTTTATATTCTAACCACCCATCCCCTGCTGTCATTTGCCACTGAAGAATTTGTTTAGTGAGGCCCCAAAATGTAATGTCTTCCCTTGTGTTAGTCAGAATTGTCTGGAGCAACAGAACCAACAGTATGTATATATTCAGAGAGAGAGAGAGACTTATTTTAAGGGATTGACTCAAGCAATTGTGGAAGTCAGGAAATTTGAAATCTACAGGGCAGGATAGAAGGCTGGAGGTCCAGGGAGGCATTGAGGCTGCAGTCCCAAGTCCTCAGGCTGTCTGGAGGCAGAATTCCCTCTTCCTATTTTTTTCTCTTACGGCCTTCTACTGACTAGATGAAGCCCATCCACAGAATGGAGGGTGATTCTGCTTTAGACAAAGTCTACTGCTTTGAATATCAATCTCATCTAAAAATTACCTTCTCAGCAACATCTAGATTAGCGTTTGACTAAACAACTGAGCACCACAGCCCAGCCAACTTGACACACAAAATTCGTCATCACATCCCTGTGGTAATCCTCAGAGCTGAGTAAGGCCAATATAGCCATAGAGAGAGCTGAAGACTAGAAGACGAGGTATAGACCCGAATAAGGCAAAACTTCTTTCAAAGACTTAAACTCCTTATAGGTTGTAAGCCACTGGAGGTAAGGGACCATATCGGATTGGAATCTGATGCCCACAGCCAAGCCCAGGGTGCGGCATAAAATAGATGCTTCCTGAGGAGGAAGTGTCTCATGGGCTCTGAGTCCAGATGGCCTGGGTCTCCTCATTTGAAGATGGAAATAATGAAGTGGGAGCAATAATTGTAATAAAGACTAAATGAGTTAATAATTGCAAAATGCTTAGACCACTATGTAGCTGTTTGTGATAAAGAATAAAAACCTTCCCCAGCTCTGAACCAAAGGTCATACAACATTGCTCATTTTGTTGCCACTGTCCTCAAAAGTTTAAGCCTGTTCCCAAGGTTTTTGCATCTCCTGGTCCATGGCAAGAGTCCAAGAACACACCTGCCTGCTCACACACTGCCCAGTCACTGACCACAAAATGCAGCCATCCAGCTATGAATTCTGCCCAGGACATGAGAGCTCCACGAGCTATAATTGCTTGCGGTCACTAGCGAGAGCAGAGCACAGTGTTTCTCCAGAATTTGCCTTATCTTTGCAAGAAATGTGAAATCAATGACTTCCTTTCCCTAGATAGTCCTTTTTCCTGCCTTTAAAATTGAGTTTGCTCAAGTTTGATATCAGACTCCTCCTGTAAAATCTGCTTATTGAATTCAAGATTATATCAGTAGTAATGGTGATAAGGATGATGGTGCTGGCTTCAGTCATCTATGTTAGATGCAGCCCAATTTGGAAGCCAAAAGAGGAGGAAGATGTTAATAAAAATATTCTTATCTCCAGGACTCTTAAAAACCTTTGAGTAAGATGATCATAGAAGCACCAAGCGCCATTAGTCATTAAATGCAAAAGAAAATCCAATCTGTAAGAGGACATAATGAGCTGAGTACCTCTGCAAGTCCCTCGGCTGGGTTTGAGTAATTCCTGAGTTTCTCATCCATACCAAAGACGCTGCTGAGAAACAGGCCTCATTGGTTGGAGAATCCTTTGGCTTGGGGAGAGGAGAGAGGTGGTGGCAGTAGTTCTCCCCATTAAAAATGTCCGCTTCCCTCCACCGCAGGGTCTTCCAGACTCAAACTGGCTGTGACAAAAGAATGAAGAGGACCAGAGCTGGATTGGGGAGGTCTAGGCACTGCCTTCACAGCTGCCATTGCTGCCTCCTGGCCTGAGTCCCCCGGAGCCTTCAGCACCAGCTGCCGCCTCTCAGTGGGCTGGGACCCCCAGATCCGCTAGGTAATGAAGGCCCACATTATGGGCATGGGGTGGAAGCAGTGATGGGAGTGATGCTGCCGATTCATAACCATTGCTGGGGATGAGAAACATACAAGAATAGACTTGTCTGCAGAACACAGACTCTTTCAAAATAGGAAGCTTCCTTCAAATCAAAGCTCAGTGGGAAACCCATATACAAAGCAGGTAAAGGCAGAGCTGTTTTCACTGAAGCAAAGGGAGGGTGGAGTCCAGAGCTCCACTTCCCTTCTTGTAGCCAGTGGAAACCTTGCTTCTCCTTCTCCCTGAGCCCTACAGCAGTTACTTCCTAGCTGAATGGACTTATTTGCCCCCTCTGAGCATCCATGTCTTCACCTGTAAAAGCAGAGACAATGTTTTGGAGGCAGGTTTTGAAGGCACACAGATGGCACCAAGCACAGTGCCTAGGTACTAAATAACAGCTCCATCCCTTCCTCTTATTTGAGGTAGATAAAGATTAAGAGGAAAATCAACTTTGTTCCCTAAAAGTACCCCACATCCCAGATGAAACCCAAGTTCTTGGTTGAATAAACTCTACTGGGGACCCCAAGGAGGTTGAAGTGGGGATGCTGGGGTTGTGCCTGTCCATTCTGCTTTCGACTGACATCAGAGACAGAGCAGGAGGTGATCATCACCTCTCGCTTGTCTCCCAAAGGCCATCTGTTGATTCCATTTCTTTCTATCTCCAAGGGAACAGATGACTGTTCATTGGGGGGCTCTCAGAGATCATGAGAGGGCTCTAATTCACAGTTGGAGAATTTCTTCTGATGAGTTCTGAAGGGTGGTTCAAGTTAAGAACCCATGGCCCGTGGTGGCCAGTGCCTTGCTTTGCTCCTTTCCATAGTAACAGGTCTTATAGCCAGTGGAAACCTTGCTTCTCACTGCATTTGGGCCTTGGGTGTTTCCATTCTGTGCTCTGGCACTTGAAGGAATACAGCCACAGACAAGCTCATCACAAATTCTTTCCCAAGTAACTGCTCGTGCAGCTACATCTTTTTCACTTGGTGCAAAATGAGCTCTGAAATTAGGTTACATCCTTTAAATTCCAACATATTGAGGGGCTTCTAACTCTCCAGAGGTACATTCTTAAGCATCCTACCCCAGTTATGGTTTTCCCAAAACCTATCTGGGGCTTTCTTCTTCTAATTGCTGAAAAACCCACTTTGGATACTCACCCAAAAATCATTTATTCTTTAAGTTAAAGGCTCTTTGAAAAAACAGCTATGAGAGTTCAATAGTGTAGCCTGGTACACACTAATACTGGGTATCAACAACCTTATATATACAGATAAAAGCCAGGTGGAGGGTAGAGTGAGGAAAAAAGGTGAATCGTTTAAGAGTTTTTTTTAAAATAATGGCAACACAACAAAATGCCTTCATAGCAACTTTATAAGATACACACAAAATACCTAAGAGAAAAACCTTTAAAAATGCAAAGGAAAAGTAGAGCCAATGGGAACACATACCACCATCTAAGAGAGGGAGCCGCATTGCCATGTCAATTATTCAAGAATTTAATATGTTCTCAATACAAATATCAACCTCTAAAAAAAACTAGATAAGCTAACTCTAAAATTCATATGGAAAATGACAGCAAGAACAGCCAGGGAAAGAATACAAAAGGGAAAAATCGACCTTCTGCATGTCCCGCAATCCTCCTACTAGGAATATACCCTGAAGAACTCAAATCACTCTATAAAAAAGATACCTGCACACGTATGTTTATCACAGCATTGTTCGCAATAGCAAGATCATGGAACCAACCATGCCGTCCATCAAAAGAGGACTGGATTAAAAAATGTGGTACATATACACAATGGAATATTATGCAACCATAAAAAAGAACAAAATCATGAATTTTGCAGCAACCTGGATGGAATTAGAGTTTATAATACTGAGTGATCTCTTACAGAAACAAAGATCTGAGCACATGTTCTCACTCATAAGTGGACCTTGAACAACTACCGTAATACTATAAGAAAAGGATTGACAGTGGTGGGAAATTATGAGGGGGGGACAGGGAGGGGAAGGGAGGTGGGATTAATGGTAGTCAATATCTGTCTGGGGAAAGGAGGGCACACTTCATCAACAAGGGTACCTGCACAATGAATATTTGTATACCTAACCCTTAACTGTACCCCACAACTTTAGAGTAAAAAATATATATTTAAAATAAGTAAATAAATAAAAAGAATACAAAAGGGAGAGAAAGAAAGAACAGTTTCTAAAGAAATAGCTATCCCACATATCACAGCATATTATAAAGTCTCAGTAATGAAAACAGCATAGTACTGACTAATGGACAGAGAACCCACACAACGGAATAAACTAGAAAATGCAGAAATAGGTCTAATTATCATAAGTAATTCAGTAAATTATAAAGGTGGCATCTCTAATCATTGGAGGAATGGAATCAGTAAATGGTGTCAGAACAACTGAAAAAGAGCTGAGTTCAATCCATCCCTTATATTTTGCCCCAGCATCAACTCCAGATATCAAAGATATAAACATTAATGAAAAGTAACACATAGAAGCACTAGAAGAAAACGTGCAAACTCCTCTAGAACTTTGGTATATGGAAGGCCTTTCTTTTATCCAGAATCCATACCAAAAAATTACTATATTATACCATCTAATTTTTAAAAAACTTATGCACACACAAAAATACAGGAAAAATCAAAAAGGCAAACAATAATGAGGCAACTCATATCACAGAAAGCTAATCTTCCCTTAAGATATAAAGAGCTCATAGACACTGTTCAGAAAACAAACCAAAGCCAATAATATAATTTCTGTTTAGAAGGGCAAAGGAGTTGAAGAGTTATCTCATAGGAAATGAAATGCAAATGGCTCGTAAAAGAACGAACTGGTGCTCCATCTCACCCCGTGTTTCTCTGGGTGGCAGGGAAGGTGTGAGAACCAAGTCCTCCTTGGTCATTCATTTGGTCAAATTAAGAGAAATGCAAATTAAGACTGCAATAAAATGCCCATGTGGCAAGGCTGTGGGGAAAGAGAATCTCTCACTCATTACCAGTGGCATTGCATAGTGCACAACCCCATTGGGTGTATCTGGAAAATCTTACCAAAATTGTAAATTGAGATATGAGTTGCCCTCACCCTTTGACTCAATAACCCTACTTGCCAGAAAGTATTCTACCAATACAACTGCACATATAGGAAGGGTCCTGGGTAGCACTGTTTGTAGTAACAAACCAAATGTCTATCAGTAGAAAGCTAGCTAGATAAATTTATGGTGTGTTCATAAATAGGATGCTATAAAGCTGTAAAAACGAATGAGCACGTTCTTTAGGTACCAATTTGAAAGATGTCCACATTATACAATTAAGTGAAAAAAGCAAGATCCAAACCAGTTTGCACAGAATGCTAACTTGTGTCAGTCTTACCACACGGGTATTTTCACTATTGTTTTAATTTACATTTCTCTGAATGTGAGATTGAGTATCTGTTCATTCTTTCAAGAGGCACTGCATTTCCTTTTCTGTGAAAAGAGGAAAGAAAAAGAAGAAGATGCACGTGCACACACACATGTATATACGCGGTTGTATAGAATAAAGACACCCAAGCAACTACTATAGATGGTTACTTGGATTGAGGTTGATGGGAGCGAGGGTAGAAGTAATACTTGTCATAGTTTTGATCTATAGACCTAAAAAAAGCACATTACCTTTTCAAAAAATAAAAGTAGCCGGGCTCGGTGGCTCAGCCTGTAATCCTGCGCCTTTGGGAGGCTGAGGTGAGTGGATTGCCTGAGCCTGCGGGTTCGAGACCCGCCTGTGCAGCGAGACCTCATCTGTACAATAAATCAAAAAATCAGCCAGGCGTGGTAGCGCGTGCCTGTAATTCCGATTACTTGGAAGGCTGATGCGGAAGGATCGCCGGAGCTCAGCAGGTCGAGGCTGCGGTGGCCGGGAGCAGCCACTGCACTCCAGTCTGGGTGATAGAGTGAGACTCCAACTCAAAAAAATAAGTAAATAA
Organism: Carlito syrichta; assembly: GCF_000164805.1. Lineage (NCBI taxonomy): Eukaryota > Metazoa > Chordata > Mammalia > Primates > Tarsiidae > Carlito > Carlito syrichta. The sequence goes on from NW_007097616.1 coordinate 231,847, forward strand.
AAAGTAAAAAAATAAAAGTAAACTAAATTAAATATTTCCTTACCAACTCCTCAGACTCTCGCTAAACCTACTATTTTCATAGTCGCCAAATATTTCTCCCAGATCCAAATCACACCCTGGAGGAATGGGGCAAGGTCAGGGACAGATGGGTAGCCAGGGATGCCCATGAGACCCACAAGGATTTCCCACATGGCTGGACTCCAGCTGCACATTTGTGAAAGATGAGGCCAGCAGAGGGGCAGTCATTTTTTCAACTGGAAGAGCCAATGCCCGCTTTGGAATGAAACTGGCCACTGAGTCAGGGAGTCTAGGTAAATCGACTTCAACAACAGATATTAGGAAGGAGACCAGCTGAGGGAGAGATGGCCTCCGATCCCAGAATAGTCCCTCTTCTCCAGCTGTCAGTGCCACAGCTGAGCCCAGCCCCATCTGACCCGCCTGTTGTGTTTCGAGCTTTTCGCCGGGTTGTAGACGCACAACTGCTCTTCTGCTGTGCCTCATTATCTGCACTGGGATGGCAGCCTTTCCCTTAAGGCTTTCAGTGTTCTCCAGCCCAGCGTTGGGGTTCCCTGGCCACAGTTTTGCTTTACCTTCCTCCGTGGAAGAGGAAGAGCCAGCCGAGGCACTGCCAGATGAGAGGGGCATATCTGCCACACACAGGAGGGAAAAGAAAGACTGGAGTCCCACCTCACCGTCCCTGCAGGCCTGAGCACTTACAGTGTCTCTTTTCGAGTGCTCTGGTGTTATGAGCTCAGATCACAACACGTTGGAAGTGAGTAGAGCAGTTGCCCCAGGAAAGAACGTGTTTGTTCCACTGCTGTCCCATTTCAAGGGACAGTGCTGGGTGGCAAGGGGCACAGGCATGAGGAGAGATGCCAATTCCTCCAGAAAAGTCCAACTCATACCAGCCCTCGTTCTCGCTAAGTGAACCTGCTGAGCTGGCCTGGGGAGACTCCGGTTCCAGGGCTCTTGTCATGCATGGGGAGAAGGCATTTGCCGGAATGAATGGAGACCATAGATTGAATCTCCAGCCCCAGCCCCTTCTGCAGGAGCCAAGTGAGCACAGGCCTTCAGGAGGCTTGAGGCAGCGACACTGACCACCTGGGAGGGCTTCCAGAGATAAGGGCCTGGAGACTGAACTCTACTTCCGCAAGTGTCATGCGGGTCCCTTGCCCTCTGTCCTCTCCCCAATCCCTCTGCCAAGAGAAAGTCCAGAATCCGCCACATCCCGAATCACAGCACCAGTTTCAGCAAGACCACTTTTTTCTCCAGAATGAAGGACTGCAGAAGAAAAGATGACCCGGGTCTGGTTCATAAGCTCAATGACCGAGAAAAGGATGCTGGGTCCCCTGGTGCTGGTGACTCGTCCACTTTTCAGGAGTATCAAGGTGCTGTGATGTGTTTTTCTTGTTCTTCACAACACTGCTGAACGGACAAGGGACCCCTGCCAGCAAAGGCATATTTGCCATTGCTGTCCAGAGTAGCCAAATCACACAATGAGAGGTCCTGGGCACACCAGCCAGGGCAGAAACTTCCTCCCCTCAGCCCATTTGACATCCCACAATTGGAAAGCTGCAGAATTGCAGGAGCCAAGTGAGCACAGGCCTTCAGGAGGCTCGAGGCAGCGACACTGACCCCCTGGGAGAGCTGGGACCAGACAACCCCTAGGACGGGCAGCTTATGTCCTCCCTGAGGCCCATGATGTGCCTTTCAGATCCGTGACATCCTCCTGCAGGCAGAACTGATGTGAGTTTCCATAAGTCTCTTCCACCCATCTGTACCTTGGACCTCTAGAGGGCAAGTTGGATCCTCTGACTCAAGAAGACCCACTGTTGACCTGCAGACGTGGGCTGTGCCTGTGAGCCTCTCCCGCAGAGCAGTCATCAGAAGCTCCACACACTTCTTACGTATGTGAGTTTGAAGCCCCCATGAACCTCCTCGTTCACCCCTACTCTCCTGCTCTGGTTTCTCCGTGTCCCTCTGATTGTGTGAGCTTCAGAAGGCAGTGTAGCCTTGCCCCGTGTTTCTCTGGATGGCAGGTAAAATGCGAGACCCAAGTCCTCCTTGGACATTCATCTGGTCAAACAATTTGGCTTCTACTGTGTGCAAGAGGCACTACACTTGCCCAAAGTCCTTCTAAGGCTCTGCTGATTCTGATGGACTAAATACGTCAGCCCCATCTTCTCTGGTTGGAAATTCTGGTACCCATGGTCCCTTGTAAGTGACTGTGAGACCAGGCTCTTCGTGTGTCTGAGCTGGACTCTGGCGGTTGATGGTATTATCATGGGAGTGGAGTCCCAGGAGGAGGAAGAGGGGTGAGTGGCTACTGTGACATAGGAAATGCCCCCTTTTTTTGAGTTGGAGTCTCACTCCGTCGCCCAGGCTGGAGTGCAGTGGCACACTCACGGCTACCCCAGGGTCGACCTGCTGGGTTCTGGCGATCCTTCCTTCTCAGCCTTCCAACTAACTGTAACTATAGGCTCGTGCTACCAAACCTGGCTAATTTTTGATTTATTGTAGAAACAATAACTCAGGAACTCAGGAAGTCCAGGGGCTATGTGTGCCCTCCTGTCCATCTTCTGCCTGGCTTTGCCAAGCACCCATAGTGTCTGTCCACAGTCTGAGGGTCTCTGTGGTACTCCAGCTTCCACAGGGCATCAGTGTGAAGTAAACCTCAGAGCATTAAAAAAAAAGCACCCGAAGTTCCTGCAGTGACCCAGAGAGTAGGAACGTCCAGCACCAACAGCTGCCAGGCCGTCCGCACGTCAACAAAAGCAACGCAGGGAGACCCGGCAGATGGGACTCAATGTTGGATGAAAACCTGGGAAAGTGTGTGTGAGTCAGGCTAAGCCAGAAGTGCCTGTGTCCCTGTCATGGATGTATTAGCTGTCTGTGGCTGTGTAACACATGAGCCCAAAACTTAGCACTTAAAACATGAGCTCTGGGCTCAGTGGCTCAGCCTGTAATCCTAGTACTTTGGGAGGCCGAGGCGACTGGACTGCCTGAGATCGCAGGTTCAAGACCAGCCCAGGCAACTTGATGAGCCCTTGTTTCTACAATAAATCAAAAATTAGCCAGCCGTGGTAGCACAAGCCTATAGTTACAGCTACTTGGAAGGCTGAGAAGGAAGGATCGACAGAACCCAGCAGGTTGACCCTGGGGTAGCCGTGAGTGTGCCACTGCACTCCAGCCTGGGCGATGGAGTGAGACTCCAACTCAAAAAAAGGGGGCATTTTCTTATGTCACAGTCTTCCTGGGTCAGGAATCCAGCAGTGATTTTGCTGGATGGTTCTGGCTCCGGATGTCTTGTGAGGCTGCAGTTAGGATGTCAGCCAAGGCCGCTATCACCCAAAGGCTTGAATGGGGTTGGAAGATCTGCTTCTGGAATAGCTCCATTGTCACATAGCTGGCAAGTCAATGCCGGCAGTTGGCAGGGGACTGCAAGTCCTCCCTACATGGGCCTGTCCACATGGCTGCATGAGTGTCCTCACAAGGTGGCAGCTGGCTTCCCCTAGGGTGATCCCAGAGGACAAGGCAGAAGCCATATTGTCCTCTATAACCCAGCCTCAGAGGCCACACTCAGTCATTTCCAGAATCTCCTACTGGGCCTGTGGGTCAGCCCTGATCAGCGTGGGAAGGGACGACACCCCAAGAGGATGGAAACTGGCAGGCCAGACATCTGGGGTTCATCTCAGAGGCCGCCCACCACAATCGGGAGTCTTATCAGATAGATTGTTTCCCCATATGTCTACTTCCACATCTCTATGGGTTTTGTTCTCATAACTGCATCGGTGATCTAGCATGTATCAGGGACACATACACCTTCAACAGAGCAGCAGAGACTTCTGGCTCACTCAGGAATAAGGGGGTCAACGATTCTACAATAAAGCAAGTAACACCACAAAGAGGGGGCAAGGGTCACGTACCACCCATCCTCACCCCACTCTCGATTGAGCCTCATATACTTAATATACTTATATATATTTATAAATTATACTTATAATACATACTTATGATATTATTAATAATATTAATATATAAGATATGTACTTAAAATATATACTTAATATTATTCTCTTGAGCTTAATTAGAGGCAGTAGCCAGTTGCCAGAGAGAAGGGGCAATTGAGGGTACAGTGCTGGGTATTTCCTATATACTGTCTTTCGATATAGCCCACTGGATCTTCGTCCTAAGGCACAGGGAGCACTGAAAGACACAGAATGAGTGAAATTTGGGATTGTGATCTTGACGCAGGGATAAGAATTGACTGGACAAAGCCACTGTGTTTGGTAGTGGGGCGTGAATTGTAATACCAGGGGAGGGGGCTGCTCCTTCTTCATCAAGTGGATGGTGACCAGATGAGGTCAGTACCAGGGAGACAGGACGAGAGACCTCAGGGTAGCAGTGGCTGATCTCAAGGTCACATCAAAGCCAAGCCACACCATCAAGACAGAGTCAACAGCAGAGCCAGGTAGTACGGCTATGTGCTGGAGTCGCAGCCATTGTGGAAAACCATATGCCAACAAGGAGAATTATTGTGTGCGCCCAGGACCCTTCGCCTCCAGGAAAAGGGAGGGCCTGGCTCCCAGAAGCTATGCCGGGGGGGCTTCGAGTCATAACCTGCAATTATTGAGATCCACTTCCTTCCTCTGAACACAGACCACGGGGAACACTGAGGAAGCCCAATGACCAGGCCCACCGTTCATACCTGGTCAGATCCAGAGCAGTGGCAGAAAGTCCATCCAGAGCCACCTCACTTTCTCCATCTGAAAATAGGAAACAGGGTTAAAACCAGATGTCACCACACAGAAGAAGCCAGGAGAAGCCAGGGCCTTGCAACCAGCAAGATGTCCTGGCCAGTTTTGCTAAACATCTCAAAGAGCTACACAAAAATCTCCACGATACTCAAATGAACTTTTTCTTTTCTGGGTGGGGCGGACAGGGTCTCACTCTGTCACCCAGATTGGAGTACAGTGACACGATCACGGCTCACCGCAGCCTCAAACTCCTGGGCTCAGACGATCCTTCCGCCTCAGCCTCCCAAGTAGCTGGGACTACAAGGGCCCACCATCACAACTGGTTTGTTTTTTAATTTTTGTACAAATGGAATCTCGCTACATGCCCAGGCTGGTCTCGAACTCCTGGGCTCAAGCAATGCCCCTGTCTCAGCCTCCCAAAGTGCTGCAATTACAGGTATGAGCCACCACACCTGGCCCTCAAATGAACATTTTAATCCACTTAGATTTAAAATAGTGGGTCAAGATGGAAAGAGCATTGAACTTGGAGTATATGGGTCTGGGTTCATATTCCAGCTCTGTCACTTAGTGACTGTGGTCACATTTCTGAACCTCAGATGTCTTGACTGCATAAACAAGGTGATAATTAGTTCACATGAGAGTCCTCTGCAGTCCATGAAGTTTAATGTCATCGTTACCGATTCTTGTCATCTTGGGCTCTTGGGAGCATGGCAGTTTCACAACCCCCACATTATGGGGGCTGCAATACCCAGTGATTAGAATCTCGGGTCTACTCATATGAAGGGACTCAGTGATCATTTAGCTTTAGTAAAGGAGCTCCTGGGCTGAGAGGGCAGAGTTTCCCGGATACCACCAGGCCCGAATGCCCCCTTCCAGAATGGGAATCTGGGACAAGGTTGTGTAAATTTACACCTCCAATAGGCCCATCTTATCTCTTCGTCACTCCATCACCTGGTCTGGGCTCCCACAGGCAGCCCAGTGAGCGGAAGAACTGGACTTCCTACCTGGCAGGTGTGCTGGTCTTTTTCCTGCCCAGGAAGACACTGTCTTCCACTTCCAGCACTTTGCAGAAATTCTTCAAACTTCCTGCTGCTGACTCAGCCCACCCTTCCTCCCCACTGACACCCACGTCTCCCTCTAGGCCACCAAGGGCACCCCCGCACAAGCTACCCAGGGCTGGTCCCGGCAGCCCCTGCCCTTGTGGTCCCTCTTGGCTGCCACGGCATCTGACAGCACGCTTCCCCTGGCTCGCACCCACAGGTGCCCAGTCCTCTGCGTCCCTGGTGCCGCTCCCTTCCCCGGTCTCCTTTTGCCTCCTCATGGCTTCCTCTTCCTTTGTCGTCTTCTAACCCCTCTGAGGCTCCCTGTGCCCGTCCTCAAGTTTCCATGCCTCTCCCTCTTTCTCTCCTCACTCTCCAGAACTAAGAAAACCACTTGTCTCCGCAGAGGCGGGCCAAGTCTCCATCCCAGCCCCGACCCAGCTCCCGAGGGCTGGACCCTGAGCCCCGCTGCAACGTCCAGCGCCACATGTCTAAGACCGATGCTCCCTCCTCCCAAGCCAGCTCCTCCTGGGTTAGTTGACACCACCCTCTGCGAGTCACCTCACGCGCCACCTCAAAGTCACCCTCGCTGCCTCCTGTTCCCTCAGCCCCACATCCAGTTAGCCACGAGGTCCTGCAGGGCTTCCTTCATAATGGCTCTCGTACATAGACATATATTTCTTTTCATTCCTGCTGTCAGCAAAGATCCTCCAAGACTATTTCTTTCTCGTCTTTCCCTCCCATGAAACACGCAGAAGCACTCTGTGTGGGGGGTGGCATCCAGGAAGCCGGGTCAGCTCATGAGCGCGGCATTCCATGCCTCTGCCACCCCCCTGCCCACCTGTTTCTCTTCTGATGCCTCCCGCTGCTCCTCCCTAAGCCCCTCATCCTAGTCCAAATGTCTGCTGAGTTGTGCCTCTGTGTGCGTTTTGCAAATGGCCACTTACTTCTTTCCCTCCAGTGCTAACGACAGCAGCTAACGTTCCCACTACCCTTCCCAGGTTTCAGGCCCTGTTCTAAGCATTTTCCACACACCAGATCAACCCTAGCAAGCCCATACTCTTCTTACCCAACTTTGCAGATAAGGAAACTGAGGTACAGAGAGGCCAACTAAGCTGCCCAAGACCACACAGCCAGGGAGTGGTGAAGTCAAGATTCCACCCTAGGCCTCCTGGCTCCCCGGTCACTGAGCCAAAAGACCCATGCTGACACGCAAGCCTGTTTGTGCAGGAGAATACTCCTTATGGCTCAATACTTTAGCATGAACCAAAATTGGCCGGGTGTAATTCCTGGAGGAAAAAAAGTTTTTCCATTGACCTTCGGGCCCGGGAGAGAATGATGAGACATTAAGTCATCCTGCCATTAAAATTAAGCTCAATCACCCCTAATGGAATGTCACCTCCAAGATAGCCATTAAAGCCACTGGCCTAACCCACTGGCGGGTCCCACGTATATCACCATTACCTTGTCCCTCTAACAGCCATTTTGTCTGAGGCTGGGAAGGTCCCGGGAGACACTGAGCGTGACTTAGAGGCGCCCTGTCGACATTGCACAGAGGAGAGGAGCCAGCTACTCTGTCCCAGGATGCCACGTAGTTTGGAGACCGGGATGAAATTGAGGCCCATGGACACAGGAGTCACACGCTGTGACCTCCACACAGCCAGGGCTGAGCTCTCACCCCGAGGTGAGATCAGACTCCATGACAGAGTGGATTTGCCCATTCACGGAGCAGCATATTGGACTGCATCCTTCGAGGATACCTGACAGCAGGTCCCGCAGAGCGTCCAGGAGAGTCTAGCTCTCTGCTGGGCACCCCCCCAAGTCCTCCGCGGGCACCCACTCTGCCTCGGACTCAGTGTTTCCCACAGCTTTGGCTCCAAGAAGCTTCGCAAGCACTGTGTCATTTACAACTCGCGCTGTGAAACGGGCTTGTTATTTTTATCTCCATTTCACGGAGGAGACGGGAAGTTGAGGGAAGTGAGGGACTAGGTCGGAATACTTGGGGTGTGAGGAGAGGGCTGGGATGCGGCACATGCTCCACCATAACTTGCTGCTCCCGGGCGCCTCTCTGGCACCGTTTCTTCAATGTTTGTACTTCGCCCTGTAAAGCAGAAAGCATCATTCCCAGTTAACAGACGGGAAAACTGAGTCCCACGGGGCTAAAGGAAATTGCTTGAAGTGCACACCTAGCAAGGGGCAGAGCTGGATACGGCCTGGCCTTGCCCCAGCACTGTGCCCTCTGCATGTCGAGCCACACAGCCACAACCTGTTCCTCTCTCACGGGGCCACCCTCCTCACCCACCAGTGCTGGAAACACCAACTGCCCCAGTGCCGGCCTCCTCTGCCACGGCCCAAAGTTCCCCCTGTTTACCAGCTCTGCCCTTGTTTGCTTCTTGCTGGCCTTGTTGACCTTCCTGGGCTGTGGACGCCACTTCCCCCAGGCCCAGGGGCCCATCCTCCTAGCCCATGTCCAGTGCCACCCCCTCCTCTGCCTCTGCCAGTGTACTGTCCTCACCTCGGATGAGACAAGCCAAGATGTAGGTGATCCTGATTTCAAGCAAAAGTCCCTCTGATAGCAGATCTCATCCATGGGAGGCTTAGTGGTGGCAAGCGCTGTTTCCAGCATTTTGTCTGGACAGACTCCTCCAGTCCTCACAGCAGTCCTGTGTGGAAGGTTCCATCACCCCATTTGCAGCTAGGAAAACTGAGGCAAAAGGCTAAGTTTTGGGGGCTGGGAAGGAGGGAATAGGGAAAGACTTGTTAAAGGATACACATTACAGCTAGACGGGAGGAGTCAGTTCTGGTGCTCTGCAGCACTGCAGAAAGACTATCATCAGGATAATAATAGTCTCAACTAGTTACAAGGAGAATACTGACCGTTCCCAACACAAATAAATGATTAATGTTTGAGACAATGGACAATGACCCTGATCTGATCACTATTCAGTATGTGTGTTGAAACATCACTGTGTACCCCATGAATATGTTCAATCATTATGTGTCAATTTTTTTTTTTTTTTGAGTTGGAGTCTCACTCTGTCGCCCAGACTAGAGTGCAGTGGCCACTCCCGGCCACCACAGCCTTGACCTGCTGGGCTCCGGTGATCCTTTCACCTCAGCCTTCTGAGTAGCCGGAATTACAGGCACGCGCTACCACGCCAGGCTGATTTTTGATTTATTGCAGAGATGAGGTCTCGCCAAGTTGCCCAGGTGGGTCTCGAACTCGTGGGCTTAGGCAATCCACTCACCTCAGCCTCCCAAGGCGCGGGATTACAGGCTGAGCCACCAAGCCCAGCTTATGTGTCAATTTTTTAAAAAAGAATAATAAAGATTTAAAGGCTAAGTAACTTGCCCAGAGTATATCATGCCTGGAACCTGGGTTCAAACTCAGACAGTCTGACTTGAGATCTCAACCCTAGGCATCCCCCATCATGTGTGAAATATAATCTGGGGTCCTTCACAGCATGCCGGCGTCTCCTGGGACCCTTCACATTATGCTGTGGTCACCTGGGGCCCTTCACAGCATGCCGTGGTCACCCTGGGTCCTTCACAGGATGCTGTGGTCTCCTGGGACACTTCACATCATGCTGTGATCACCTGGGGCCCTTCACAGCATGCCATGGTCTCCTGGGACCCTTCACAGCATGCCATGAAGGGAGCGGAGAACCGGCTTCGGGGTCAGAATTCTAGTTTGTCCCTTATTCTGTGATGCCGACAAGACTTCACCTCTCAGTAGAGTGGCTCCCTCACATGTAAAATCTGGACTAATAGCAGATGCATCTGGTCAGATTCCTGAGAATTACACATAAATGGGTAGACGTGCCTGAAATGGCATCAGTCTGCCATGCAGCAGGTGCTGGCATCGGTAGCTTCTTTATTTCCTCTAATGAACTCAAAGTGAAATGCCTGCAGCTATGGTGGTTGTTTTAGTGCCAAATACTTCGGGGTCAAAGGGTTTTGACAGAGCTCGTGGAATTATTCTAGAAGTGAACACTTCCAATCTTTTAAGAGATTTTTTTTTAAAAAGTTGGGCATACAAAAGAGAAGAAAATTTCTGGTCTTCAAGACTGTGGTTGAGTTAACTATATTTTAAATAAATGTATATATGTGAGTATACATATTGCATATACATATAAAAATAAGTCATGATGGTTTAAGGTAGTGTATGAACCACCAAATAATCCTGTTTGGTCAACAGTCTGATATTTATACCTCCTCAGTAAGCCAACAGCAAGCATCAGGAAGGGAAGAAAACCTGCACGTCCCTGAGATGGGATGTGCTGTCCAGTTCCAGTTGCAGGAGCCCATGGCATGATGTGAAGAGTCCAAAGTGACCACCGCATGCTATGAAGGGCCCCAAGTGACCACGGCATGCTGTGAAGGGCCCTGGGTGACCATAGCATGCTATGAAGGGGTCCTGGGTGACCACAACATGCTGGTGTGAAGGACCCCAAAAGACTACGGCCTGCTGTGAAGGGCCCCAGATGACTCAGTTTCTCCAGGCTTCCACTTTCTTCCCCGATTGCAGTGGCCATGTCCACCCTGACCCTTCAAGCCCAGCCCCTTCCATGACTGACAAGGTGAAGGTTTATCCATTACCTGATACCTCCATGGATGTTCCACGGGTGTGAAATAAGGTCAGGGTGCTGAACCACTTCCCGGAGAGTCTGTGACCATCGTTCAAAGCTCTCTTCCTCTCCCTGGACAAATCATGTAACCTCCTGTGGCCCATTTTGGGTGAAAGCCATTTGTGAGGTGTGGATTGCATTGCACATGCCTTGGAAAACATGGGGTGGATGCAATTGCCCTTGCTGCATGCTGTTCCTTCCTTTTGGGATATATCTGCAATGTTCTACCCTCTTACCCTTCCCCTCTTTCTAGCAAACTCCTATGCATTCCTTTAAGACTCAGCTTAGAAGCCGCCTCATCCAGGAAGCCCTCCTATAACCCCAGAGTCTGAGATGGACACCCTCCCTGCCTCTCACAGCACCCGGGCTTCCACCCACCATGGCACCATCGGTCTGTCTCTTTCACTGTGCAGTGAACTCCTTGCCAGGAAGATGGGTCTTGGCCATCTTTAGACCTCCAGAACCTAGGCAGGGCCTGGCACATGGGAGATTCTCAAAAAGAGCTTGTTGAACAAATGAATCATAAAGCTGAATTCCTCAATCCAAGCCATATTTTCCCACTTGCTCACAGTATAGCATACACATTATGCCTCTAGAAATAAACAAGTTCAGAGGTTGTGGGATCAGAGAGTTGGGTCAGAAAGCAGGGCACCGGCAGGAGCTGCCACCACCTGACACGACAGGCCCCCGGTTCCAGCAGCCCTAAAGAATGACACAGCAGCTGCAGAAGGGGAGGGTGGCCTCTTGCCCCTTGCCAAGCTGTACAAAGGAACGGCTAGAAACCATGCCCTAATTTAACCACGAGAATATTGATAAGTCCCAGGACAGTGCTGGAGGACACAGTCGATATCTGTCATCAGCCAGGTTCCACAGGCCAGAACTGCAGAGTCATGGTGGGTCTTAAAGGTCATCTGGTCTACCCTCTGCTCTGTGTACAAATCTCTCTGATCCATCCTTCACTCCCAGTCAGGGAGGTTTCAAAATTTCCAGACTTTAAGTTTTAAATGACAAAGACAAAACTAACTCCATGATCCCTCCAACATAGCAGTGTTTTCAAAAACTAATGGAACAATTACAATGCACAGTGCACACCTTGGGAACCACGGGGATACAAACATGAGACATCATGCCTGACTCAAAGGCTCGTGCTTTAGAAGGGGCGGAAGCCGGGCTCGATGATTCAGCCTGTCATCCCGTGCCTTTGGGAGGCTGAGGTGAGTGGATTGCCTAAGCCCGCGGGTTCGAGACCCGCCTGGGCAGTGAGACCTCATCTCCACAATAAATCAAAAACGAGCCAGACATACTAGCACACACCTGTAGTTCCAGCTCCTTGGAAGGCTGAGGCGGAAGGATCGCCGGAGCCCAGCGGGTCGTGGCTGCGGTGGCTGGAAGCGGCTGCTGCACTCCAGTCTGGGCGACAGAGTGAGACTCTGACCCAAAAAAAAAAAAAGAAGGGGCAGAAAGGCCAGTTCCAGGGTGGGCATAGTTGAGGGCACCTATAATGAGGGCCACAAGCCCTTGTAAATGGAGAAGGGGACAGGAGCCATTTGTGGGGCATTCTGCAGAACGATGGACCCCACTCCTTCAAAAACTAAACCAAATCTAGGCTTGGCACAGTGGCTCACACCTGGAATCACAGCATTCTGGGAGCCCAAGGTAGAGGATTGCTGAGCCCAGGAGTTTGAGGCCAGCCTGGGCAACATAGCGAAACCTCATCTCTAAAAAAAATGTAAACCTCAGCCACCCATGGCAGTGCGCACCGGTAACCAGTAGTCCCAGCTACTCGGGATGTTGAGTTGAAAGAATCGCTTGAGTCCAGAAGGTCAAAGCTCCATGAGCCCTGATTGTGTCACTGCACTCCAGTCTGGGCAACAGAGTGAGACCCCCTATTCAAAAAAAATAAAAATACAAACAAACAATTCAACCAAATCTAATGGTAGACTTGATTCCAAAAAATTAACTGTCAGAGGGGAAGTTTCAATATGGACTGACCATTGAATGATAGCAAGGTCACAATAACATTGTTGTCATTTTTAGGCCAGATCGCCATAATATCATTGCCTCTGAAAATGCCCATATTTTGCAGAGATGCAAACTCTAGTATGTAGAAATGAGATGGCATGATGCATTAAAACAATTCAGAAAAGAATAAACAGAGAGACGGAGGACAAAAATGAGGTAAAATCCTGACAGCCATGGGTCCTGGAGGATGCATGGGTGAGGAAGATGGTGCTCTGCTCTCTCCTTGGCGGAATGCCTGAAAGGTTCATAGTTCAGAAAAGTTAAAAAGGAAAGAAAGACAGCTGGTGGAGGAAGAGCACTTTGAGTTGGTCTTTGGCGCCAGAGCGGGATCTCACAGGTAAGAAATGAACAGGAATGTCGTTTGAGGGCGGGAGGGGAGTGTAGAAGGAGCCCAGGGTTGGGAAGGAGGGTCGGCTATGGCTCCGGAGGTCAGCTTGCCCCCGTGTGGGTCATAGTTCCAGACATGAGTCCCCTGGGTCACGAGGGCCATCTGTGTTGACCTGTTTCTCCAGGATGTGGCAAGTGCCACTGATCAACAAATACCGCAAAGGACTCCACCACCTCGGTCCTGCAAACGGGCCAAGGGGTGGCTGCCAGACAAGTTTCCAAAACAACCTGTTTGTTCTCAACTGTGCTAACTGGGCCTCAAGGACAGTCCTCCAGGCCCTTCATCCCTCTTCTAACTGCCCTGCCTGGTGGATCCAGGCTCTTCTGGGAAGACCGCCCACCCCATGTGGACTTGTTTGTTTCTCTCTTTGGGGGTCCATGGTCTTCTTGGGAATATGGACACTATTGTCCCTCCTCCAGATTCTCCAGCATCTCAAGAGGGGGCGGGTCAGAGAAGGTCAGATGGGCTATGAACTCACCTGCCCAGTGGCAAACCCACCAGCCCCTTTCTAGGCTCTTCCTGTCCCCAACCTGGGCCCGTTCTCCACTGTTCATCTCCCCAGAGACTGCACCAGGCCTCCGCTGGGGCAGGGCGGGGTTGCAGGGCCTGCCTTAATGTCCTACCACCTCATTTTTGAGCCTGATTTGCCTGTGGCTTATCCGCTTTTTCTGAGATCACGGGGGGAAAAAATGATCCCTGGTCCTATCTCTAGGGCGGCCTTAACATTGACCTCTCGGGGCGATTGCCTTTGACAGGCTAAGAGTCATTCAGAAACTGCCCGTGGTTCACTCGGGTTCGGGGGGGTGGGTCCTCTCTTGCAAGCTTATCTTGACTTTGCAGCCCTGGCAACTAACTGCCAAGGGTTGCAAAATCAGAGAGAGAATATTGACAATGAGAGTCGACCCAGAAAGACTTAGACAGGAGTCAGTGCACCTTCAGCTTGGCCTTACCTCTTCCGGAAGAAGCAACTTTGGACAAGGACTGTAATCTCTCTATGCCTCAGGGGGAGGCAGGGTGACATGGGACAGAGAGCAGGAGATTTGGAGTCAGACTGAGGAGTGAATTGGAATCCTCCCTTCCCACTTACTGGCCTGTGAGTTTGGGCAACGGAGTTTATCTCAGATTACATCTCCTTTCTCAGAGTATCTACAGATTAGATGAGACTAATCCAAGTGGCATGCTCAGTAAGAAGAGGGCCCGCCCACCACCTCCTTCCACACCAGGGTCAGCTTCCTCATCTTTTTCATAAGGGAGTCGGGAGCATGACCAGCAAAGCCACTTTCAGCCCGGACCTTTTGCTATCCCATGACATCACAGGGACAGTAAGTCATTGTCCCTCGTGCGTCCAACCCCACGCCCGAAATTTGGCTAGTCTTGCAAAACAAGGGCATAAAAGAGGCCCACATCTATTCAGCCTCCCAACCTTCCACGGACTTCTCTGCTCCATGGCTCAGTGGGCTGTCTTCTCCCTGATTTTCTGCACCCTCTTGAGGGCCTCCAGTCAGGTAGAAATGAATTCGAAGGCACTCGGACCTTAGCCATCGTCCTGGTGGGTGGCATTATATAGAATATTCCCTCAGCCAGGCACAGGAAAATGAAGTCACTCCTGACAGACTGGTGGCTTGGAGCACATCTGCTCCCCGATGGACTCACCCCATCTGCCCGCCCTTGGGTGGTTGGGGGGGATTTTCTGATGGAATTGTGGATCTCGTGAAAGTGTTTTGAAAGCATGAAGCCCTGGAAAGACGGGAGGAATCATGATGGCTGCAGTCTGGGTCCCAGACAGACCTCGAAAGGGTCCTCTTGCATTGTAAAAGCTCCCACTGTCCTTCTCCCAAGATGTCTACTCTGGCTAACCCCTCCTCCATCAGAAACATCAGGGCTATTTCTATCTGTGTGATAAACCCTTGTGGAACAGCCTGGCCACCTTTGCATGGGAAGCCACCATGTGGTAAGTCCTCTGTCCCCATCTCAGGGCCTCCAGAGAGATGTCCCCTCTACCCAGTTTATTCCTGTTTGCCAGAGTCATCATTAAGAGCACCTGCTTTCATTCTCCCAGAAGGCATTCCAGCTTACACAAGAAAGTATAGGGTCACTGCACCTCCAGGACACGTGGCACCTCAAAGACCCAGCATCTCGCCAAGCTGGGCCACCTCCACATTGAGGTGGCTCCAGGGTGGGTCAGTCCCTTCAGACACCGTCTAATGCAGGTGTGATCTTGAATTTCCCTGCTACAAAAGGGAACGTGGCTTTCAATGTAACAGAAGGAAGACCAGAGGGCGCCGGCCTGCTCCAGTGAGGAGACGTGACTCCATTTGCCCTCCTGGTGGAAGGCTCTTTCATCTGTTGGGTCCTTCCCTTGTCCAGCTCTGTGTCCTGGGGTTTACCTTTGCCGACAAGAGAGTGAGGTGGCCCTGCCGCCCCTCCCTCAGAGCTGCCCCTGCTGGTGGCCTCCAAGGCCACAGACCAGCTTCCAGCTGAGAGGCACGTGAGAGCCAAGGACATTCTGTGCCGAGTAAACCAAAGCTCCTTATCCTGCGGCCGATTGTTCTGGGCTGTGATCACACCATGACAGGAGAAACTTAACAGAAGGCTTAGGATATCACAGACAGTTGAGCTGCTGATGTTTTGATGTTTTATTTTCTTTTCCCCCTTCTCAGCCTGAAATTCTGAGAATTTTTTTCTCGTTGGAGAGAGAACAAATGCCTCCCAGAGCACTTCCTCTTTGCAAAGGTTTATAATAATGTGACTTCCACAACTGTGAGCCTTAGGGCACGACAAGGACAAGGGTACTCGGCCCATTTTACAGAATGGGAAACTAGATTCAAATAAGGAAAGAACTGCTGTCTTTAACTTGGCCTAGTGAATCAGGCTTCCCTCTGGAGATAACCAAGGCCTTGACCAAATTGTTCACACACAAACACACACACACACACACGTACACTCACCCTCACACAAACCCTGCCATTCCCAGGGGACTTTATTTAGCTTCCTTGCTCCGTTTTTACCCGTGATACCTTCCTATTTCCTGGCTATAAATAACACCAAGCGCAAACATGTGTCTTGGTTCCCCTCCATCAGCCAAAGGAGCAGTTACCCAGAAGCTACCAGCAAGGTGAGGGGTCGTGGATTTGCTCAGTCCAGGACAAAATTGGCATTTTTGTTGTTGTCTTCTTACCTTTTGATAAAGCTGAGAGAGTGCTGTCCAGGGGAGCCTGGGTCTGTCCCATACTCTCAGGCCCTGGAAGGCTCTTGTGTTCACACTTGGGACTGATCAAGCCAGGGTAAAAAAAAAATTACTCTCGTACTAGGTCCTGCCTAAACCACAGACTGACTTAGGCAAGGTCCCCTCGGTGCCAACCACAGGGCCAGCTGTGAAAAACCCACCTCCAGCTTTTCTGTGTGGGGATTCAAGGCCAGACTCAAGAGAAAACGTCTCTTCTGAATACTAGGGTCTTCCTCTTTACTCACTTTCAGAGTCAATTCTTCATTCTTCATGGACTTTCCTTATTGCTATTATTATTTATTAAGATATAACTGTTGGCCGGGTGTGGTGGCTCACATCTGTAATCCTAGCACTTTGGGGGACCAAGGCGAGAGGATTGCTTAGCCCAGGAGTTTGACACCACCCTGGGCAGCATATCGAGACCTTGACTCTACAAAAAATCAAAACTTATCTGGGTATGGTGATGCACACCTATAGGCCCAGCTACTTGGGAGGCTGAGGCCAAAGGATGGTCTGAGTCCAGGAAGTCGAGGCTGTGGTGACCCATGATCATGCCACTGCCGGTCTGGGTGACAGAGTGAGACCTCGACTCAAAATATGACATATGCCTGAGTACATGCGTTTGAGAACGGCCTGGGCAACTTGGCAAGACGCCACCTCTACAATCAATCAAAAAATTAGCTGGGCGTGGTAGCGCGCGCCTGTAGTCCCACCTACTTGGAAGGCTGAGGCGGAAGGATCGCCGGAGCCCAGCAGGTCGAGGCTGGAGTGACTGTAAGCCTACCACTGCATTTCAGCATGGGCGATGGAGTGAGACTCCAACTAAAACAAAAAATATATATACATGCATATATATGACGTAAGAAGTTATATAATATGATATAACTTTACCAAAATATAGTGATATTATTATACTAAGATTACTATTAGCAAGAATTTACTGCATGCATGCTATGTGACCAAGGTCTCATCACAGGTGATCTCCTCAAAAAGCCGAGAGTGCAGGAAATGTTTGTAATAGGGCTTTTATCATCATCATCATCATTATCATACACATAAGGAAACTGTGGCTCGGAAGATGAAGTAACATGCCCAAAGTCACACAGTCACTCAGTCATGGAGCCACGATTCGAATTCAAGGTTAACTGACTCCATGGAAGATCCCCTATTCCAATGCTTCCCAAGTGGAATGCCACTGCCAAGGGGTGCTAATACTTGTCATGTAATATTAAATGGGTGAGACAGAGAGATTCTGGACCAAATATGTTTAAGAAAGATGGTATGTCAGTGGCTCTCAAACTTCTTGGTCTCAGGACCCCTTTGCGTCCTTAAAAATTATTGAGATCTTCAACAAGCATTTGTGGATTTCATGAAGTCTGTCTAAGTGAATGTTTCCTAAACTTACTGAGCTGAATGCCTTTGTTCCTTGAGGGACCCTATGACATCCACGGGAAAGCCTCTACCTGCCAGCATCCCACCCTAGTCTATCAACTAGAAATTTTCAAAAACATGTAATAGTTCATTTTAAAATAACAATAATACACTTACTACCTGGTAACATAAATACCATATGTCTTTTTAATGTCAATGCTGGGTTCCACTTCCCAGAACAAAAGCAACTAGTGAAAAGAGAAACATGGCTTTACGTTGCTAGTCCTCTCTTCAGTGTTTGTCTTCAGAGCTGGATTCTCCTCTCTGCTTCTGGAATCAGTCTGTGGCACTCTCGTATAGCCTCTGGAAAATCCCAGTGTATACATATGACAAAGTGGGAGTGAATGAAAGCCTTGGTGTTGTTTTGAACATAGTCTTGACTTCGCAGACCCCTTGAAAGGGTCTTGAAGATCCTTGGAGTTTCTGGTTCACACAGAAAACCACTACCGTACCCTGTATTCTCCTCCTAGAACCTCACAGGACACCTCAACTGAGCACAGACTCTGCGAATCCTGCGGGAAGGAAGCTTTCATGAAGTCTGTCTAAGTGAATGTTTCCTAAACTTACTGAGCTGAACGCCTTTGTTCCTTGAGGGACCCTATGACATCCACGGGAAAGCCTCTACCTGCCAGCATCCCACCCTCAGGCAAGGTGACTCAAGAGCCATTCGGGAAGCATCTTGCGTTTCACACCCTTCATTGCCTCCAAACCTTGCCTCGTCAGAATGTCAACCTTCCGCATTTCTTCCAGGAAAGTCACAAGGCTGAGTAGGACGACTGTGGACTTGAGGTTTCAAAACTGCATCTGCCACGTAGCTAATCGTGTGACCTTGGGAAATACATTGACGTGCCCTTAGTCTGCCTCATCTGTGAAATGGGAATAGCACCTACTACCAAAGGCTCCTTTATTTCTTTTTATATCTTCAGTCCAGAGAGAGAAGACCTGATCTCTGCAAGGTAACCAAACCGCCTTTCATCCATTTGAAACAAGTCACTAGATCTTTCTTGGCTCCTGTCATTCTTGGTGGTGTTTTGTCACAGTTCTGTTCCTTGGGTCCATTGTGTTCTCTCTGTCTGAAAACTCCTCCCCCATCTCTCTCCCTGGAAAACTTCTATGCATCCTTCAAAACCCTGATCAAAGTCCAACTCCTCTAGGAAGTCTTTTCTGACACCTCTGTCACATTTCTTAGCCCTCAGCACAGACTTCCTCAAGACCTCAAGGACAGTGTCTTACTCCTGTCTGTCCCCCAGTCTCTCCCTCCCACCCCAAGAACCACACCCCTTAGAATCACTCTGCCGCCTTCTGCTCAGTGCAGACATAAGGTAAACCCTCAAAGAGTACCCATTCAATAGAGTATATTATTTCCCATGAGACTATGTCCATCAAGAAATGCTTCAGCCTCTCTTCGTGGACTGTGATCATGCTGCATCTCCACCCCTCTGCCCTGGTCCTCACGGCCTCCAGGCAGGTCTGGGGCCGGCAGAGGCTGACCGTGCAGCTCCTCTGTGTGTGCTCTGCCCATCTGAACACTGTGGCAGGCCTGCCAGGTGCACATACTCAAATCCAGGGACAGAAGCCCCGGCAGCCATGAGTCTGATGAGATGGCAGCCACAGGACACCAGTCACCATGGCCTAGTGGTGGTGTCATCCTGGGTGCTCATTCTCAAGAATCACCGCCTCTCAGTTCTGCCCTGCGTTTACCAAGGACCTGAATAGGGCAACCACCACCACCCATGGGCTCCCTCCCACATCTCACCTCCAGAAAACCCTGGGCCAAGGGCTGTGCAAGTGTCAGCTTAGCTGGAGGCCCTCCTACTGCCTCCCCAGAGCAGCCATGAGGCTGGACTCGCCCACCCGTTTGTAGAGAAGGCTGTGGTCCCTGGTGCTCTCCATGGTCTTTGCATGCACGGCGTTTCCTGTTAAGCTGCCCTGCAGCAGGCTGGGGGCGTCACAGAGAGGTGGCTGTGTTTGCTGGAGTTCAGGGACCACTGTGCCCGGGGTCAGCGCTGAGCAGAACAGCAAGGCAGGACAGAGCCTAAAGGAAGGTTGGATGTGCTTGGGCTACGTGGGGAAGCACACCAGGAGGTTAAAATAGCCTTTTCTACTCCTTCCGTCACCTTCCCGGGTTCTAATGCAACTTCTGGATCTTTTTGCCTTTACGTTTCTCATTTGATGAAGACGGGAGTCATTCGGAACGCTTCTTAGTCAGGATTTCAGCCGTTCAAAGGCTCATCCTCAAGGATGTCCCCAGTTAGATGTAAACAGAGTCTGGCATCCTAACTCCCATCCCACGTAATGACACAGCGTCACTCTGTCATGCATTCATCCATTCAACCAGTATTTACTGAGCACCTAGGGCACGATCGAAAGGCACAGTGAGGAGGAGGGAGGAGAGAGGCATTGACCAGAGGGCCACACAAACGCGTGCTTACAAGGAGAATGAGTGCTTTAAAATTCAGCGGTTATGAACACAGGGAAATTTGGTGGTAAGCACAGTTCATGGGGGGAGTGAGGGCTTTTCCCCAGACAAAGAACATTTAAGCTGCATCCGGTAGGATAAGACAGTGGCAGGTGAAAGGGACCTGGGGTGGGTAGAAGAGGAAGCCCTCCAGGAAAACGGGACATATGCAAAGCCCCGAGGAAGGGTGGCTGGGCCTGGCTGGGGAGGGACTGTAGAGAGGTGAGGTGGTGGGCGTGGCACCTGGAGGAAAGCAAGGGCTGGATTGTGGAGGGCCTGGGACACCACCCTAAGGAGAAGGGACATCTTTCTCAGTGCACCAGGACGTTCTGGAGGGGGCTCAGAGAGTGACGCGTTCTGAGTTACAGTTTAGGAAGTTCCCTTGGGCAGGAAGGTGAGGTTGGAAGCAGAGAGACGAATCAGGAGGGCACAGATGCAGGTGGCCGGGGTGGAGGGGCTGGCGGGGTTGCCAGTGTGCGCTGGAGAATGCTGGACACAGGGCTCCACAGTCCGAAGGGAGGACGTCATGCTCACCTTCACTTGTTTCCACTCGCCGGGTGTGTGCGGGGAAGAAGGAGTATCTCGCGCCATACTCAGAGGGGCAGAGGCTGGCAAAGGACAGGAAGGAAGATGCCTCTCTGGACAACAGACTGTCCAGCTCTGCTATCACCCGGGCTGTGTCCAAAACTGAGGCAGGGACTGGTCTGGGCCAGAGAGAGCTGCCTGTTTCTCCCTGAGCAGAAACAGGACAAGCCAGGCTTCTCCCCTCCCTCCAGGCAGCCAGCCATGGCCCTGGAGAACTGGGACCCTAAGGAGCATAGTAGGTTCATCCCTGTGTGCTGTCTAGACGCTGAGTTAAGCCCAGGCGTGTGCACACAGAGGCCCGGGGCCAGGACCCAGGACCCTGCCTGAAGAGACTGTCTTCCCTAGCCCAAGAAAGCAAAGTCATTAGCACCTGTGCTGGCCCATGGCCTTCCTGCTACCCTGTCCTAGTGCCCCAAGGCCCTGGTCCCCAGGCTCCTAGGCCACCTGCCCCAGGCTCCTTCATACCCCACTGCAGTCTGTACCTGGCAGCGGGGCAGCCCCAACTACAGTCACCACCTGAGTGATCCCCTCTTCCCCCCTGCATCCACAGCGAGCCATCAAGGAGCACTCTCCCCTGCCCTCTGGCACCAGGCTTGATCCTGTGACTCACATTGGCCTCAGGTGTGTGGACACCGGTCGTGTGACCTGCACTGGCCATGGGTGTGGGGACAGAGGGCCAGGATGCCAGGTCTAAGCCCAGGCCCTGAGAGTCCTGGATGTTTCCACAGCTCTTTTGTGTCTCTGCCATCATTAAAAGAAGAGTCTCAGCCAGGCATGGTGGCTCACGCCTGTAATCCCAGCAATGTGGGAGGCAGAGGTGAGAGGATTGCCTGAGCCCAGGGGTTTGAGATCAGCCTGGGCCACTTGGCCAGACCTCATGTCTATGGTCAATCAAAAAACTAGTCAGGCATGGTGGCATGCGCCTGTAATCCCAGCTGTGTGAAAGGCTGAGGTGGAAGGATTGTCTGAGCCCAGCAGATGGAGGCTATGGTAGCCGTGAGCGTGCCACTGCACCACAGCCTGGGCGACAGAGTGAGACCCTGACTCGAAAAAAAAAAAGGGAACCGGGAGCAGTGGCTCACGCCTGTAATCCCAGCACTTTGGGAGGCTGAGGTGAGAGGATTGCCTGAGCCTATGGACTCAAGACCAACCTGGGCAAGTTGTCAAGACTTCATCTCTACAATAAATCAAAAAAATTAGCTGGGTGTGGTGGCACCCGCCTGTAGTGCCAGCTACTTGAAAGGCTGAAGCGGAAGGATCTCCTGAGTCCAGCAGGTCGTGCCTGCGGTGGCCATGAGCGTGCCACTGCACTCCAGCCTGGGTGGCAGAATGAGACCCCAACTCGAAAATAAATAAATAAATAGAAAAAGAAAAGAAGAAGCTGGTGCCTGGGACCCAGAATGAGCAACCACGGAGTAAAACCAGCCCAGCCAACCCCTGCAGACCTACGACCTGACCCAGAGCCATCCCAGTTGGCCTGCAGACCCACAAAAATCAGTGTGTATCGCTGGATGCTACTGAGACGTTTGCAACCGTCTGTTGCCAATACACCTCTCTCCTTGTCTCTTGAAGCGGTGAGATGTCTGAGGGCCCGCCCACATTTATTTTTTATCTTATTTCCCAAGAGCCTAGCACAGAGCAGTGATTCCGTAAACATCTCTTGAACCTCTGAAGGATTGCACAGGTGCACAGCTAGACTATCCCCGTAACCAGATCGGTCTTCTGGGGATCCCCTGACCCAAGGATGGTCACGGGACACACTGAAGACTACCCAGGAGGCCTCCCAAGGACAGACACACATGCCCAGGCTTGACTCAACCCTCAGAATAGGCAAGTGACCCAGGCAACGCCCCCCTGAGATTGTATTTCGCTATCCCTCGACTGGTTTCCTCAGCTCACCTTTGGTGTGTCAAAGACTGCCAGGCCCTCTTAGAGGCACTTCCTGACGATCCACTGGCCAGTCTGTGCCCCAAACCGCCCTCACCCTCCGAGACAGGGACATTGGGGAGGGCTCCACATGGCTCATTCCTGTCTAGTGGGGTGGCAAGTATGCCAAGAGGGTCGCACAGGTCAAAAGCAAAAGGAAACCAGAAAACCAGGACATGCCCTGCCGAGAAGCAGAGAGAGGCTGGATATCCCACCTCACCCAGACTCAGCATCTCTGGGGAGAAGAGAGGGTGTCAGCCGCTCAGAGGACTGATGGCTCTCTGTCTGGGCCCCCCATAGCCTAGGGGGCCTGCAGGGCAGGACATGGGCCCCTGTAAGGGACAGACAAAAGGATGTTTAGGTGGGAAGGTGGAGACTGCAGATGACCAGCCACCTTCATCAGCTTTATGGCACGGGGAATCCAGCGAGTTCAGGGAGCCCTTGGCTGAGGGTCAGCTGTCCAGCCTCAGAGCAGGGTGGGTAGGCACCATCTGGGCTGGGGGACAGTGAGGGCTCCTTTCTCCTTCCTGTGACCTCCTGGATGTCCACTTACAAAGAGGAATATAATGGGAGATCAAGAGCCCCGGTTTTACCTGGAATGTTCAATGTTATTCCTGCTCACACAAGGCCACCTCTGGCCCTGGGCCTGAGGCAACCCTAGGCCCCCAGACACCCCCTGGGAGTTGTCCCGTCGCAAGCTGCCTGGTACCCTGAGCCTCTGCGGGGAAAACACCATGTTCTGAAATTCAAGTGGACCTTGGCGGTGAGGCAATCTTGACTGTGAGATAGCCCCTTTATTTTTGGAAACTAGATTAAGGGGAACGCTTGTAAATTACTCTCTATCCCTTGAAGGGCAGCTCCAGAACTTTAAAGGGAGGGTTGTGAAATCAACCTTGACAGTTTCCTCCTGGTCTGGGACTCCTATCTCTTTTTGAAGCAAACGAGCAGCACCTCATCTAAATCGGGTTCTACAAGGACGTGCTTAGCTGGGCTTAGGAATGAATCGGGTGGTTTCGTGCGGTATAGTTAGTTACCAGTCGTGCTGAGACCCAGGGAGCTCCAAACACCATCTTCTTGGCAGACACCGAAAGCTGTTGAACTAAGCCGACCCCTTCACACAGATCCGTCTGAGAAACATAGACACCATCCCACCCCGGAAATAGAAACAGGTCCCTTCTTCGCATTCAGTCTTGCCGAACAGGCGGCGTCAACCCACAGCCCCGGCACTCTCTCCGCAGAATGCATTTGGCTCTTGGCGTCCGTCCTGGTCATCCGGTTCTGCCCATCCACCGAGAGCCTCACGGTCACACTGAACTCAGACAAATAGGTTCCCTGTTGTTTGGGGTAGGTTTTGATTCGGAGGCCCAGAAGCCGGGAAGCAAATGACATCACGAAAGGGTGAGATGCGAGCCCTCGTTCCCTGCGAGCTCGTGGTCGGCGCGGCAGATGTTGCCAGGATTAAGTCATCCACAGAAGAGTTATGAGGAAGGATATCACCCACGGTAAAGGCGGTACAATCCGTCCCGTGGGGGCAAGCACGGTAAGTGGAAATGAAGAGGGGGTTGACATTTCCATTTAAAGCTCCAGTAACTTGCAGGTAATGTCTCAAGGATGTTTGGCCCAGGGGGAGCAAGGGGAGGAGACTGAGGATGAGATTAACCCTTCAGCCTCCACCACTCCTTTGGCCCTGACCTTCTCTGTTACAAATAAGGGAAGAAGGTACTACCTAAAAAATGGGAGGGAGTGTTTCCACACCCTGTAGCCAAAGGCCAGGCCTAGTCACAATTTACACCCAAGAATCTCATGCATGAGGTATCCATCTTCCACAGAATGAAACAAATATGTATTAAGCATTTGATCTGTTCAGAAATTAAGGGCTGAGTTCCCATGTGACGCTTAGGTCCACTTACAAAGGTGTGAGGTCGTCAAACGACTTATGGGGAGGACAGGGCAAACCCAGATAAACTAAGTGTAGAGTGACAGCAGATTTGAGGAACTAAGGGAAACTGGAGACAAACTGTCTGGTGGGTCTAGGGCAAGAGGCAGGAAGGTCAGACCCTTGGCCTCAATTTGTTCATCTCTCAGTTAAGAAATCCAGGCTGGCTCACACCTGCAATGGTGGCTCACACCTGCAGTCCCAGCACTTTGAGAAGCCAAGGTGAAAGGATTGCTGGAGGCCAGGAGTTCGAGACCAGCCTGGGTAACATACTGAGACCTCATCTACACACACACACACACAACTTGAAAAAGTAACTGGGATCCAGAGACCCAGAGACCTCCAGAGACTCATTAAAACCAGATAACAGCCGGGCTCGGTGGCTCAGCCTGTAATCCCGCGCCTTTGGGAGGCCGAGGTGAGTGGATGGCCTGAGCCCACGGGTTCAAAACCCGCCTGGGCAGCAAGACCTCATCTCTACAATAAATCCAAAAATCAGCCAGGCGTGGTAGCGCGCGCCTGTAATTTCAGCTACTTGGAAGGCTGAAGCAGAAGGATCGCTGGAGCCCAGCAGGTCAAGGCTGCGGTGGCCAGGAGCAGCCACTGCACTCCAGTCTGGGCGACAGAGTGAGACTCCAACTCAAAAAAAAAAAGAAAAGAAAAGAAAAAGTAGCTGGGCATGGTGGTGCATGCCTGTAGTCCCAGCTATTTGGGAAGTTGAGATGGGGGAATCACTTGAGCACAGGCGTTCAAAGTTGCAGTGAGCTATGACACTACACTCCAACCAGGTGACAAAGCAAGATCCTGTTGTGTCTTAAAAAGCAAAACAAACAAACCAGGAAATCTAAGTTGCATCTAGTCCATGGTTCTAAATATCCCACACCGGCTGGTAGTAATCAAAGCTCACATGTACAGGTTGCCAACCCCCGGCACACCCATGGCCTCTGGGATAGCCCGATTGGGAGGACTTCCTACAAGGGAGCAGTGGGTTTAGGAGGGCAGAGAGGAAGGAAGGCACATGAATCAGAAGGCACTCCTTCTAGGCACGGGGTGAGAAAAAGGGGATGTGTTAGTGAGAAAGAAACTGAAGATGGTGAGGGAAGAGGGCTAAGGAGAAGAATGTGGTGGCTCATGCCTGTAATCCCAGCACTTTGAGAGGCCAAGGCGAGAGGATTGCTTGGGCCCAGGAGTTCAAGACCAGTCTGGGCAACATAGCAAAACCTTGCCTCTACAAAAAAAATATTTAAAAAAAAATTAGCCAGGCTTACATCTGTAGTCCCAGCTACTCAGGATACTGAGGTGGAAGGATCAACTGAGCCCCGGAGATTGAGGCCACCATGAGCCATGCTCACTGTGATCATGCCACTGCACTCCCACCTGGGCGACAGAGTAAGACCCCCA
This sequence comes from Carlito syrichta, assembly GCF_000164805.1. NCBI lineage: Eukaryota > Metazoa > Chordata > Mammalia > Primates > Tarsiidae > Carlito > Carlito syrichta. Next base: position 257,645 of record NW_007097616.1, read on the forward strand.
ACTCAAAAAAATTAAAGTGAAATAAAAGCATTAGCATTGACCGAAGCAGGCAGCGAAAACAGAGTAAGTTCACTGAGAGGCCGAATAATTAACTGAACCCAAGTTTACCCAACTACACAAATGATAAATTTTAACAATGCCGTTTCTCCGAGCCCTGTTTTATCTGAGGCTCACGACAAACCTGCAAGGTGAAGCATGGATTATTCACCCATTTTACCGGTGAAAAACTGACCCATGGCAGCCAGGGGCTGGCCCACAGCTGGCAGCTGATGGTAGCAAGACCTTACGCCACCTGCCTCCCTGCCATGTGACCTCAGAGCCCCATTTTGAACTGAATCCGAAAATATAGATTTCTCTGAGTCTTCATATGTTCTAAAACTACTGAACCAAGACATCAAAATCCTCTCCAAACAAAACTGTCCTTTCATCCATTTCTGAGGCTTTCTATAGAGAAGACCACCAGACAGCCTTGGGTCTTTGGGCAGGGGCAAGCACCCGGGCCAGCCGGAAGAAAAAAATCCATCCAAGGAGGTCAGCCCTCCACCAGTCTAGAATGCCCGCTGTTCAAGTGGCTTTTTTTTTCCCCAAATCCGGGGTATACAATAAATTAGAACTGCAGGAATGTTAAACTTCAAGGTGGAATAAAAAATACACCTGCAACTGAAACTTTTTACTTGGGAACTATATACACATGGAAGATATATCCATGAACCAGATCAGGGCAGACTTAGAATCCCCCTGCGGATCAAGAAGGACCTGAAAAGCGTCCAATCCAAATGACCCGTTTATTTTGGGAAGGAAGAAGCTGAGGCCCGGGAAAGTCAAATGACTCCCCCAAGGTCACAGAGCTGCCAGCCAGCCTGCCTATCCCAGACCCCAGGCCGCTCCTCCCACCGACTGGAGGGAGAAAAGTCACCTCTTCTGCTCACCCTGCAACACTTCCTCTGGGAACAACAGGTGCACACGCTCATCGGGAGAGGCACTGCTGTCACCAGCTTCCTCAACAGGGCCACAATACCAGCAAGAACCGGGGGCCAGGGGGATGTGCAGAGGGAAGAGAGGTGGTCCACACAGGAGGCTCCCTGGGAAATGAGTTGAGATGGGAGCAGAGGCACACTAGCCGGGTAGGCTCTGTATCATGAAAGGCTATTCCATTAGGATAGATGGAATCAGCTGGACACAGCGTACGTGGTTCCTTCATACAGCTCTCCAGAATAGGCAAAACGGGTCCAAGAACAGTGGCTTGCTCCTATGATCCCAACTCTCTGGGAGGCCAAGACCAGAGAATTGCTTAAGCCTGAGAGTTCAAGGTGGCAGTGATCTCTGATCATGCCACTGTACTCTATCCTGAGCAACAGAGCAAGACCCTGTCAAAAGAGCGAGAGAGGAAGGGAGGGAAGGAGGGAGGCAGAAAGAGAGAGAGAAGAAAGAAAAAGAAAGAAAGAAAGAGAAAGGAAGGAAGAGAGGAAGGGAGGAAGGAAGAAGGAAGGAAGGAAAGAAAGAAAGAAAGAAAAAAAAAGAAAGAAAGGAAGGAAGGAAGGAAGGAAGGAAGAGAGAGAAAGAAAGAAAGAAAGAAAAAGAAAGAAAGAAAGAAAGAAAGAAAGAAAGAAAGAAAGAAAGAAAGAAAGAAAGAAAGGGAATAGACAAAACTAAGTCAGGAAGGTGACAGCCTTGGTGGGGGGGGGGAGGCTGTTCCCTGGGAAAGGTATGAAGAGACTTTCTGGGATGATGAAATGATCTCTATCTTGAGCTGAGAAGTGGTTACACAGGTAGATACAAATGGGAATGTTTACTGAGCTGTGCATTTAAGACCTGCACATTCTGTTGTGTGTGCGTTGTGCCTCAAAGAAGAATCCGGTGGGAAAAATCATCACGAATGGATCACCCAGGCATTGACTGTGCTGCTCCTAGAAGCATTCAGACATCAGCTTTGTGGCTGCTCAAAGGGGCCGCCGTAAAGGGGAGTTGAGCCTCAGGGCACCGGGCTGCATGGCTTTAAGGATCCCAGTATTCCTGGAAGTCCAAAGGATGGCAAGGGCACATCCTCACCCAGCTCCCGATGCCCTCTGCCCTGGCTGGATCTGTCCCTGTGGTTTTCTGGAGACCATACGTGTCGCGCTGTTCTGTGTGGATGGCTCCCTCCCTCCCCTCTGGCAACCACACACCGTGGCTCTAGGTGGCACCTCCAGATCCCTCTCCTGTCCCCTGCCCCGTCTCTTTCCCGACCCTTCCCTGGATCCACGATTTGCCCTCAACCTCCCTCTCAGGGTGGCAGAACTTTCCTTGCTCTGAGGTCCTCTCTTGCCCAAGACAGGATGGTGGTTCCCAGCTCTGGACCCCACAGCCCAGGCCAGCCCAGGCTCAGCCCTCGGTAGCCCCCTTCCCTTACACATCCTGTGGTCCCAAGCCCCCAGCCTGGACCAAAGGCCAGTCCCTGTGTTTGCAGTCCTGGTATATCTGAAATGAAGCCTGACACCTTCCCATTGGGGTCACCAAGGGTTTCCTGATAGGAGCTCACACACCCAGTCCCGTATCTACAGAACAAAATTCTTTCCACAACCCAAAGCCTGTCATGTAGATGTTCTTACTTAAACAAGGAATTATATGCTGTTCACCCATCCTGAACGCTGAGTCAAAACCAGTTGGTCAGTTGTCCTCTTCCCAAAAAGGAAAGCTACAAACTCCATCACTCAATTTGGTGACATAAGTCAACATAGATTCAAAGAATTTAGCTCCAAGGTTACTGGGTTTGAGGAATTAACTGTGATCAAGGCTTTATCCGTCAGGAAGCCGAAGCGGAAGGACTTGCAAAGAACAAACATGGCAACAGCAATAAATCAGGAATTAGAGAAATAACATCAGGCACATAGGGCCTTCTAGGAGGCTACCTCCAAGAACTGGATACGACGGGACTCTAGGATTCCTATTCTGAGAACTTGTGGGAGGCACACCCATTCACATCCACTCTGTCAGTCTGCATCTTCAAGAGGGACATTTAAATTCCCCATTCGCCAAGTGGAGAAACTGAGGTCATGCAGGCTAAGTCAGGGATGCCAAAGAATAAGCCATCGTGCCCTCCTAAGAAGGTTTCAGAACACAGCTGAAGAGACAAACAAGAATAGCAAACGCTATGATCACTTAAGCTAGGTGCTTTTCCACATATCTTTATACGTATCATCACACGCTGTATTAACACATTTAATGTTCACAGCAGCCCTCTTAGGAAAATACTGTTGTCATCTGCCATTTTAAATCTGAAGAAATTAAGAGCTGGGAGGCTATGCATGCACGGGGTCATATAGCTGATTAGCAAGATGCTATTTTTGGCTTGTTGATTGTTGCTAGCCTCTCCCACTCAAATGAGGGCAAGGGTTGACTGTTGCGTCTTCCGTGCCCCGCTGAGCACCCGGCACCTAGTAGATGCTCAATAAATGTCTATTGAATGATGGCTGACTAGGCCAGGACTGAAACCCAGTAAGTAGTCGGGTTCAGATCTAAGCTCATAAACAGTCAAATAACAGTGAAAATCAAATCTTGATCCAAGAAAAGAATGCAAGAGTTGTCATAAGGTCATAGGAATACATTTCCATGAGGTATAAGGAGGATCAGAAAGGCTACCGATGCGAGGATGAGTTAGTAAGAAAAATCTGAAATCTTCTTATCAAGAACTCATTGGGATTAATCAAGTCCTGGGTTATGTCTTCACACCCCTCCCACCTGGAGAACACCAAATTCGCTGTCGGGGAAGAACAAGGGGCTAAGTATATCGATCCTACCCTCCGCCTTGATCCCTTAAAGAAACTTGGCCCTTTGACCCCACCCTAGAGCTGGGAAATTCCAGTTTTGTGGCTGGAGTCTCTCCGCAAGGTAGGAAGTCTTGAGCTCTCCCAAGATCTGGAAGGAGAAGCTTGGGCTGGGCGTCCCCTCTCACCCGCAGGGGCCCTGCAGACACCTGAAACAAACAGCATCTCACTGCTACAGCGGGCAGGCACATCTGAGCTCTTGCCAAAAGTGGATTCTGACTCAGTCCATGCTGGATGGGCCTGCAACTGTGCATTTCTAGCAAGCTTCCGGGGGATGCCCCTGCTGCTGGTTCCTGGGCCACACTTTGAGAAACCAGGCAGTAAACAGCGCCATTTTTATTTGTATGTTTTCTTCCAAAACTTATCCCTCTACTCATTTCAAGAAAGGAAAGGGTTATAAATGCAAAGACTGCAGAATTAGAGACAAGAGCGCTTGTGAGGGTGTTCACCCGTTCATTGAGGACCTTCTCTGTGCCAGAAACTAGAGAGACAACAGGAATCAAGGTGGACACCTGTCCTCATAAAATCTACAGTCGATGGGGAGACAGTTAAATGAGCCGTCTGAAGGCAGGGCGGTCAGTATGGAAGCCAGTTGCTCGGGGGCCGATGGAAGACTTCCTGGAGGAAGTGACATTCCAGCTAGATGACTAGAAAGAGTGTCTGAGGGATTTCTGGCCCAGGACTCGCCTCAGCTGCTCCTACCCATGGCCCTCAGCCCCGCCCCAGCAGGCTTCCTGACGATTTTTGTCATTTGTCATGGCCCGCTGGAAGTGACAATATTTGTAGGAGATAAATGAGGGCTATAGCTCACAGTCAGAGGGCTGAGGAATCCCCAGCCCACACACACACCCCTCGCTGCCGTGGCACCCCGCTGGAAGGCTCTGCCCCACCACAAGGGCTACGACAGTGAAGGTGGAAAGCACTTCATGATTTTCAAATCACTTTCACATATGTTTTCTCATTCGAGTCTCACAACATGGGTAGACGTTATTAACCCCGTTTTATTGGTGGGAAAGAAAACAACGAGCTGTGAAATGACTCAGCAGAGCCCATGGTGAGTCAGCGCCAGGGCTAGGTGGGCAGGCCTGCGGAACGGCGTCCAGGGCTCGAAATAGGCCAAGCTGTGTGGCCACGAATTTTTTAAAGAAGAAAAACGGATGACGTGAAGGTACCAGCCTTCCTGTAAAAAAAAAAAAATTTTTCCGTTTCTCTTAAATGCCCTGGATTCCTCCCACCTTCATATTTCAATGGTTTTTCCATTGACATCTGTATGCCACCCACCTCTGCCCCTAGATTCTGCGAAAGCCGGGTGGGTCTTCTCCGCGGTGAAGAACTTGCTTTTCCCTCAGTAAGCCAAAGGCTGCAAACGGAGCGGTCAATGAAACTGGAAGACACGGTGACATAACCTAGAAATGGTTGATTCTGAGCGAGTGGAGGTGATCGCAGAGTCAGGATACACACCAGACTCTCTCACAGCTGCATCAACAATAGCTACAGGGAAGAAATCAAGACAGCACAGGAGGCTTTGGCCGCAGATCCCGGTACCTAAATCAGCCAAGCTCTGGAAGGAAGCCACTTCAAATGTTCGTGTTAAAACAATGCTGCAATATTTCTTTGTTTCCACTGAGGTTTCCACTGAATAACAGCTGTCAACAACTCAGGAAGACAGTGGTCTGGGCCAAGTCTTTCTTCTTTGTAAGTGTTCTTTTATAAACATTATATTGCTCTTTTCAGCAAGGGCAAAATAAAGGCATGTACAATTATTCCAAGGGGGCCAAACATGTCCGCATATGTTCATGGCTTTATTTTGTGTCTGTGTCTGGGAGGTGAAACTAAAGTTCTATATGTTAAAAACTGTGTTCTTAAATATATTGTTGAAGGAAGGTGTTATTTCAAACACCTTCTCCTCTCTGCTAGAAAGATCCTTTGGTCTTCACAAAAGTTTCAATAGAAGAAACGGTGGTCACCAGGGGCAATAGGAAGCAGGGAAGGGAAGTCAGTGTTTAATGGGGACAGAGTTCTAGTTTGAGAAGATGACAAAGATCTGGAGATAAATGGTGGTGATGGTGACAGAATAGCATAAATGTACTTACTGTTCCTGAACTGTACACTTAAAAAATGGCTAAAATAGTCGATCTAATGCTACGTATATTTACCATAACAAAATCATGGCAAAAAATGTCTCAATAAGATAAAATAAAATAACTATCGCCATGCTGAAAAGAATCTGAAAGATTTTTATTATGCTGTTCTGCTTGATGTTTAAGAATAGTCCGTATGATATTATCTAATTATTAGCTCTGCATTCAGAGCACCTGACGTCTGAGCACCCTGACGAATAACGGGTGCCCGGGATCTCTGGGTCTTCTGCACCCATCCCTGGCCGGGCCTGTATTCGAGTCATCCACCGCAGCAGTGGTACTCTGCTTCCCGGTCTGGCCCCAGCACTCCAGAGGCATTTTCTCATCCCATCTTCATCCACCACAAAGGGTCCGAGTGACCCAGCCTTTGAGACCCTAGTGAAGAGCTAAGAACCAGCTCTTCAAGTTCTTGTTCAGTTGGCCAAAGCTTTTGGCGTTATCAGCCATCTGGTGCCAGGCAAATGTTTCCTGGTGAAAACGTACAGCCAGCCGGGTTCAGTGGCTCAGGCTGTAATCCCGCGCCTTTGGGAGGTTGAGTTGAGTGGATTGTCTGAGCCCGCGGGTTCGAAACCCGTCTGGGCAGCGAGACCTCATCTCTACAAAAAATCAAAAAATGAGCCGGGCGTGGTAGCGCACGCCTGTAATTCCAGCTACTCGGAAGACTGAGGTGGAAGGATCACCGGAGCCCTGCAGGTCGAGGCTGCGGTGGCCGGGAGCGGCCACTGCACTCCAGTCTGGGCGACGGAGTGAGATCCAACTCAAAAAGAAAAAAAGATCACCGGCATCTTGTAGCAGTTCCGCAGCCGGCAGGCTGGACCACAGCTCGAGGACACAAGTGCTAGGCACAGCATCCCTCCTCTGCTGTCCAGGAGTGCCCTGTGGGACCCACCAGGGTGTGCCTTGGGGTGGATGATGAAACAAGACAATCCAAACATTGCTGGAGGGATCTCTGTTTCCTCTTTCCCAAAGTATTTTCGTCTTTCCTCCATTACGGTTTTGAAACTGTTCCTCCAAAGTTATTTTTCCGTGGACGAGTGGTATTGTCTTTCCAATGCCTTGCACAGGACAGAAATAACCACAGCTTCTGGACTGCCCGTAATGGGCCAGACACCCTACCACGGCATCTTTTGTCATCATCCCTGCAAGGTTCTTACCTCCATTTGAGAGACAAAGGAAGTGAAGCTCAGAAACGTTAAATCACTTTCCCTAGCTCACACAGCCAGTGAGTGGCAGAGCCAGACTCAACCCCAGATCTGCCTCAGTCCAAAACCACACAACTTCTGAAGAGAAACACAAAACACGGAGGGCTCCCACCACACAACTCAGGCTGAGGCTGAGTCCAGTCGGCACACCAAGTATCTGGATATTTGAAAAACTCTGGGTAGCTGAGATGTTCTGTTTTCCGAACAGAGGCCATCCCAGACGCTACGTGCTTCGCGGCCCCTGTGGAATGACCAGCACCCAGGAAGCCCTCAGGAATGACGGCTTGTCACAGAACTTTTTGTTGAGTGCTATGCGTGTTCATTGACTGGAGGTAGCCCACTCAGTCACTCCATGAGCAGAATAACAAACCACATGAAAGAAATCTGTGCATCCTTTGGAAGACCGTTTGGCAGGACACAGCAGCACCAAGGTAGCAGGTTTTTTCCTCCATCTAGAGTCTCCATATGGCACTAATAACACTGTCTGGGCTTCAGGCAGTGCTGGTTCGCTGGCAGCATCCACGAACACACCCTCTCCGCACCCTGGGACCACAGCATTCACATCTACCAGCCGGGCTCTGGCAGGCCCTTCCATGGGAAGGTGAGGGAGTCTCTTGGATGGGGCGAAGGAGAATAGACGGCACAGAGCTGAAGTCTCCCGCTCCCCAGTGAATGAAGTGGGCCGTGGGGCCTCATCTGATGACCCAGGGGCAGGGCAGTCCTCTCCGAGGGGTGGTAGAAAGCAATGCCCGCAACACTGATCTGAACCCCTTATCTGTTCCAGGTTGAGACTCGAGGGGTCCTGGAGCCCTTTCTCTAGAATTCAAGCAAATGAAAGTTCCCCAGCTGACAGATCTCTACTCTAGTTTGTAGTTCCTCTCAATCACCTGCAGGAGCAAGCAAGCATTATCAGAGGAAAGAAATAGCCTTGGAAGTTGAGGTTCTGAAAAATCTTTCTAACTCAGAGGTTCTCCGACATCATCATGCGTCGGAACCCCCTGGAGGGCTTGTGCAGACAGATGGCGGGCGGGACCCCATCCCCAGGGTTTCTGATTCAGCAGGTCTGGGTTGGGGAATGTGCAGCAGGTTCCCAGGGGAGGCTGATACTACTGGCCCAGGGGCCACACTTTGAGAACCCCTGCTCTAATTATTTAAAGTAAATGGTCTAGGGGCAAGAGAACGTTGCTCTGGATAACAAAGATGTTATCGAGTGCCTCCCATGTGCCAGATACTTCAGTGCCTTTGGTATTTACAATCCCCCTGCCAAGTAGGAATTAGCATTCCTGCTTTATAAACTGGAATGCTGAGACTCAGGAATTGGGTGGCTTGCCTAACATCACACCGTTAATGACTGGAGACACCAAGATTTTAACCGAGGTCGAGGTGACTTGGAAACCGTCTTCTTCCACCTCCTTTCCGGCCTCATCTGATGACCCAGGGGCAGGTCTTGGTGGAGCAGGAAAGGTTCGTGCAAAGCAGGGATGACAGGCAGGACCATGTGTTCCAACAATGCCAAGCGTCACTCAAGCCAACAGCCTCTTGCCCATGGACAGGCTGACCTCCTTGGAAGGTATGAGGTTCACAGGCTCACCAGGTCTCTAAACACCGACAGTGGCCCCAGACTCTGAGCTGGCCTGCCAGAGAATCAGGTGACAGGTGAACTCTTGAGTTACACCTGTCCTCAAAGAGAGAGGATATCTTCCGTTTGAATGGCACTACAGCTGGTAATCCTCACCTCCTGGTGTAGAAAGGAAACTTGAGTCTGCCATAGACAAGGCATGCTTTAGAGACGGAGGTATTGTGTTTCCCGTGGGCCCTGACAGCTCAAAGGAGAGGGAGGGAAAGCAACTGCCATTTACTCAGCACCTACTATGAACCAGACTCCTCAAACCATCCGTCATTTTAGGGATAAGGAAGGTGTGAGCAGACAGGTTCAAGTTACTTGCCCCAGGGGGCACAGCAAGCAACGAGATGGGACTTGAACTCAGGTCTCCCAGAAGACTAAGTCTGCACCACCCTTTGACCAGACTAACAAAAAATCTCAAGTTCAGAGTGGATCCAAAAACCTTCTAGTCTAGCCCCTCATTAGATGACAGCTACAACATGTCTGCCCGGTGACATTCAGCCCTAAACGTGAGGGTTCGCTCTTTGCGGGTTTGCAGAAGAGTCCTCTGAGCAGTCAACAGCCTGAAATTCCACTTTTGCCTCCACTCAGAGAAGTCTCTCTTGGCATGCAAGAGCGTCTTTAGCACCCTAATACCTTCCCGGTGTTTGGAACTTAACAGGGACAGGGCTGCTACCCCATCCATGTGATTTTGAGGTGGGTGTGACCAGATCACAGACAAAGTGTCTCCTACTTTTTCTTGCCGGCTTCTCTCACTCGGCAGGAGTAGCTGCCTTCCAACCTGGAGAGGGGGCTTTTCAGAAGGCACTTGTGTCACTGGTAGCCAAAGCTAGAACCTCGGCCCTACATAACTTGTAACTGGAGAGAGACTTCCAGAGTCCCAAAACACTGGTTCAGACACAGCAACAATGCAAAGTCTTGCCTGCACCCAAGACACCAACATGCCTGTGCATTCAGTGGTCAGGTCCCTGCAGGATGACAACCTACACACACCGCCCCCCAGGAAAGCAGGCTTCTGGTCCTACACAGACACCCCCTGGGCCTCTAGGTCTGCCCCTCCAGGATTTCAGCTTTGTAAGGCCCTTAGCCAGGAGAACCCTTGAGGGTAAATAGAGCTCAGCCTGAGGGCCTCAATCAGTTCCTGGAGGAATCATCCAGCCAGGTAGCAGAATTCCAAAGATTTTTCTGCTTTGGGAAGCAGAGAGAACCTCTTCTTAAGCTCTAGAGCAGTCCATGGGCCCAGGGCACATGGCCTTGTCACATATCCCAGCAGTGACCTTCTGGTCTGAATTTCTGCCAGACTACACACTGAGCAACAGCGCTAGGACCGAGAAGCTGCCGCCACACACTGCGGCTGCTGTCTCCTCCCGTTAGTGTTGTGTCTTGCCTTGTTTGATAACAAGATGTTGTGCATCTCCATGTAAATATAACGGAAGGCAGCATATGGCCCCGGAAGCCCCGCTTACAAGTGTTCGCATGCACCAGCTTCCCGCTCCATGCCACCAGGGTGCAGATCGCGGGGGTCCGCCTTCCCCCTGGCCTCAATCTGTCTGCAGCAGCTCTCACTCGTGCTAATGGGAAGGAAGCACGTGGGCCCCAGGGAGACCAGGCCCAGCGTGTGGTACTCAGAGAAGTCAAGCAATTGTCCAATGTGAAATACTGAATTGAAATGAACCTGCTGTTTCTGCAGGAAGATGTTTTGGGCTGAGGCCGTTTAAAAATAAAATCCAACCAAAGCATCTGTGCACCCAGAGACACGGGTATCCTTGAGAACGATCTTATTACAGCATAATTTAAACCTATTCTAAAGGTGTTTTTATACACACCTAATTGTGCCAGGCACAAAACTCGATTTATGGAGGAGATCAATGGATCAGGGGTGTCTTTGCAGTCACGTGTTTTCATTGTGAGAGTCCTGAAACCTTTTCAAATCATGGGACTTTGCCAGGGTCATCAGAGAAGCCCTGCACCAACCCTCATCCTACTACACTGGTCATGGAAATCCTACTGGCGACCCTTCAACTACATGGACACTCAGCAAAATGCTGTGTGAGACATGTCACCTACTCACACGTTCACTTTTTAAAATTTTTGTTTGTATGCTCATTCTATATGGATGTGTTTATCTCATTCTGTCAGACCCTCAGGGATAAGACACTCCATATCTTTTGCCCGATGTCTTGGGGAGAGGGAAAAATTACTCGGCACCCATGTCAGCCAGGAGAGAACCAGGAGTCTGGGTAAAGCTATTAGGTGGAAGATGAGCGGATGGAGCTCAGGAACTGCAGAGGAATAGACCTAGCCAGAGGTCAGGAACACAGGGGGCAAAGGCAAGGCCAGGCATGGCTCAGACCCAATCAGGACAAAGCCTATTGAAGCAGCACCTGGGCAAAGGCCTCCAGAGAGATGGCTGTACTTCTGCACAAGGCCTGCATGACTGCAGCCTCATGCACATCGCAAAAGGACATTCTTTTGGGCCAACTGCACATCCTTTGCTTGAATTCCAATTCTGCACCACTCCAAGAGCCAACCAGGCAGAAAGGAACCTTGGAACAGACATCTGGAAAGCATCCCTCCGACCAAGGAGGATTCCTGGTCCAGAACCTCACCCTGTTCTAGGATAAGTGGGCTACCAGAAGGTAAAAAGAGTCAACCCCAGGTGGGAAATCTTCCCTGGGACTTTGCTCTGTCTGAGTAGTCAACACTACCACGAGACTCAGGCAAAAGGTTCATCTGCCCTGAGTCCTGTGGTTTAGACAGCTCCACTCTCACAAATGCAAAAGATGTAGTTTTATTAACACTCCCATGGGCCCTCAGCCGCTTGGGACCCAGTGCTCAAGGCAGGCAAAAGCTTTACGCATAATCTTAAACATCCGCTCCTATAACTAACACTGCTCAGGCCTCAGAAGACACTTTTGGCTTCTCCACGTTTTTTGCCCTTACGTTTTTGTGGGAGTAAGGGGAAGAAAAATCCACCGTCTCAAGGGCCATGGTCTACGGGTCATACTATGATGTGTCAGAGAGGACAGGGTTTCAGATCAGGAGAGGCTTGGAGCAGCTGACAGACGTAGGAAGAGAAAAGACACATTAGCACGTGGGCGCTCTCCCCTCAGATGCTGTGAATGCACAAACCCTTGGGTAACAAGTTCTCACTTCCCAGTTCCTTGCTCTGTTGCTCTTCCTTCTGACTGAAGCTGAAGGAGAAGCTGAAGAAGTAAGATGGTGCTTGCCACAATTGCACACGACAGCTGAGGAACACTGGGTGACACTGAACAATTCCTATTCCTCTTACACTGGTAACTACATAGGTCTAAATGCGACACACATGACGCAAAGTGGGGATTCATTAGCCAGCAACTAGATGGGCGTTGAATGCTAGAAATGTGAAGCATTATTTACAGGAATATTGCGCAAGATTTCATTTAATTTCCAGAAAATTAAATTTAAGATTCAGTTTTATTTAAATAATTGGTGTTTATCGTGTTGACACTTAGTAATTACAATTTGTAATTTTGCCTTCTGACTTTTAATTTTAATGTGTTACAAGAAAAAATAACTTTCTTTGAAAATAGATATGAGAAAATAAATTTTTGATGTTTTTACATGTACTTTCTCATTTTTTGTGAAAATATATTCCAATTTTGCATACTTCAAATACATTTACATTTTTAAAATCCTTTAGCTCATTGCTATCAATAGAACAAAATTATGTAAAAATGTTCATTAGAATGACAGAATTTGTGATCATGAGGAAATGAAGGCAAAAAATTAATTTAAGGAAATAAATATAGGATAATTATAAATAATCATAAATTATGCATTTTATTAGTCATTCACACAGAACAGAACAAAGGAAAATGTAAACATGTAGAGTAATAACTCAGTCATCGTTGATATCTGCCAACTTTTGGTCCTGTAAAACTATGGCTTTACATATTTTTCAGTTTTGTCATTATGCATGTATATTTTTTAAAGTATGAGAACAGAGCACATTTCATTTAACTGTTTGTAGGCTTCTTTTACATTCCCCAATATTTGGACTAACAAGGGTCTGTATCTACACTCCTGCCCTGGGCTCCCAAATGTCAGAGACAGGCCCTCGAGTATAGAGGAGGTGAGGCCACACGTATTTATAAATATGGAAGACAGGCAGTATCATACATTTTCCTTTAAATAACCATCTTTAGATAACTTCAGAACACCTTCAGCTGTTATTTACAGAAATTTCTTTTGGCCCCGATAGAAACTTTCTCACTGTCTTACAAGACTTGCGAGCCCAGCACATGCTCGGTGCCTGACACAGAAGCCATTTAATCAACATTTGTTGACTGACTACACTTGACAAACCAGTTTGTACTCTAACTTCCAGCCCTCCATGCTTCCAGCACTTCATTCATTACACACGGGAAGAGAATAAGAAAACTCAACGGATTATGACTGAAGCCTGGATGGTTTCATCAACAGCTGTAAATCCCCCAAATGGAGTTATTGACTTGGATTTCACTCATAGGTCACAATGCAACAAACATAAACTGTTGCCTCATCCTCAAACACAGGGGTGCTGTCTCTCCTGAAACAGGTGCCTGAACCATCTCCTTCTTACATCTCTTAGATGGCATGCATCACAGGGCACCAAAGCCACAGAGCCTTGCCTTTATTTCCAGAAGAAAAAGAATTGTCACGTGTTCTGCGGTGCTGTATCCGTAAGCGTTTCACCGCGAGAAAATCTGAAGAGGTATGTGGGGTAGCAGAAGGCAACACAGCCACCCAGGTTGGGGAACAGGAGCTGAGCCTCATGTTGCGTTTTCAGCCAGCCACACCTCCCCTCCCCAGGATTCGGGGTTGCAAAGCATGCAAATTAATCTAGAAGCAACAGCCCCATCAAAGATCCTTTTCAACAGGTAATGAAACAGGTCAAACCACCTTTCCTTATCTGCATATAACAGATTCCTTTCTCCCATACAGCCAGGTACAGTATTGTCTTTGCCCCCGGGGACTGTTCCCAACCTTTTGCACAAAATAGCACAGGTGCAAAAAAGTATTTCTGTAGCACGGTGGGATCAATGAGGGGGCTGCTTCTCTAAACAGGAGGTGATTGGTCCAGGACTCCTAACTGCAGCTGGTCCCCAACGGGGCAGGCGTCACAATGTATTGGCAGAGCTAAAATGCACTGGGCACTAGTCTATCCGTTGGGCTGTCTTGCTGCAAGATGTTGCCTCTTGCAATGCAGTCCCAGAAAGTAGGTGGAGACAGGTCCTTTATAATCCTTGTACGCAGAGCTCACCGAAGGGAGGGGTTGATGAAGAAAGCCCTGCTATACATTGTGTATGGCAATTGCACAGTCAAAGCACAGCCCTACTGTTTGAAAGAAAACAGGATCCACCTTAGGGAGAGATGAGAGAGCTCTTCATGGGGCTTTATTCCTGTTGTTTTTTTTTTCTTTTCATACCCTTTGACCACCCAGGAAGAGCTCCTTGCCCTACTTTGGGACCTCAAATTCCCTGCTGGGCTTTTCAAATTCTCCCCTTACCAAAACAGGGAGGGCCCTCCGTCCTGCTCGCTGAAGGTCTACCATCCCAAGACGCTGCCTCAACAGCATTTATATGTTCAACCTTTCATCTCTAGGATGAAAGGAATTTTTTTAGGCATTTTAGTACGTAGGAAGCATCTCATGCTGTCAGAGAAAGCAATGAATAGGACATCGGTAGAATTAATAAGGTGGGTGCTCCTGAAATAACTCAGAACCTTCTAGAATGATCCCAAAGGTGACCGATTTGCAATTGTTGATTAAATTGTTCCTCCAAGCAAATCTTGTGAAGATAAAATTAAAAGAATGCCCAGAAAAGCATTTTTGAATTCTGATTAAAAGTCAGTGGCACACAGCATGTCAGACACCCAGAGCAGGTGATTTAACAACCTCTAACCCTCAAAATTGTTCATGAAAGAATCATATAATAATCAGTAATAGCCATTGTTCTCCTGATACGTTCTTTAGCTTCAAAAATGAACAATTAACAATTTAGAAAGAAAAGTAAATGCCAGTATTGAAAATATTGTTTGGATCTAGTAAAATATTTTCTGTATGAACTAAAACTTGCACTTGCTAAACAAAAATAGTACACATTGCGATTCATACCCTACCTCACCGTGTTACATTTTTAACACAAACAAAATCTCCAGGCAGTGGCATAGGATGACCAAATTGAAGCCGTTCAAGTTATGTTTTTACCTTCATAATCGTGTATTATCATTCTTCCTTTTGGAGCTATAGAATTTTTTATCTCTCTGTTCATGTATAAAGCATGTGTGTATATGTTTATGTACATACACATAGGCATACATAGCACCTTTTAAAATATTGCTCAGTGTTCTACATGTTGATTACTTCATTTTACACTACATATTGGAGATATCACTACATGTACTATATTGTACTATATATCAGTATGTATAGATCTACCTTGTTCTTGTGGACAATTGCATAATATTCTATTAAATTGATATACCATTTTTTTAAAAAAAGAAATATGTTGTACCCAGAGATTGGAGCCATGAACTGTACCCAACATGAGTGTGGAAGGTTCCAGTTCACTATGAATTTACCCTCAAAAAGAAGCATGTAGCTGGGTAAGCAAGGGGTGTGGGGAGCTAACTGCATACCTGAGAGTTCTCCAAATTACTTTTCACAAATAATACAATGTTTATTAAAGTCTGAGTTTTAAAATGCTTACTTATTTTACTGCAACTAAACAGTAACTGTACCAACTGTTTAGAACTTGCAAAAAATTTGTGTGTGTGTGTGTGTGTGTGTGTGTGTGTGTGTGTGTGTGTGTGAGGTGGACTATTTTATCATATAGTCTAGCATTGTTTGTGCATGTAATAAATAGTAGACTCAATGTTTGGTTAACCTTGCCCTTGGCTTTAGCTTCTCTCCAGACAAAACCCCAAATGCTCATGCCATAAGAGATAAGATAGACAAGTGGAACCTTGTCTTTCAAACTGAAAAAGCTTCTGCAAAGCAAACAAAAAACAAAAAAAAGAGAGAGTGAGGAGACAGTCCACAGAATGGGAAAAAATATTTGCCAATTTTATATCTGACTAAGGCCTAACATCCCGGAGCTATAAGGAACTTAAGCATGCCCAAAAAAAACAACAAACAGCCCTATTAAAAGTGGGC
Source organism: Carlito syrichta (assembly GCF_000164805.1). NCBI lineage: Eukaryota > Metazoa > Chordata > Mammalia > Primates > Tarsiidae > Carlito > Carlito syrichta. The sequence continues at coordinate 273,592 of NW_007097616.1, forward strand.
AAAAGATATGAATAGATACTTCTCGAAAGAAGACATATGAGCAGCCAACAGATACATGAAAAAATGCTCAGCTTCACTAATTACCATCTGGGTCATAGGGGAAGCATTAAACGCCTAACACTCTCAAAGGAATACATTTATTATGCTCATTGGATTTTCTCCCTTACTTGAGAGATAAGAGCAGCAAAACAGCACTAAGACTCTTGCAAGAAAGGCAGCTCTTGGTTCTCTGTTCACACCACCCAGCATGAAGAACGAATGCAGAAGAAAAGGGAGGTGACAAGTGACACTTTACCCAAACACTTGGGTGCATTCCACATGCACCCCTTTCACAAACATTTTTGAGCACCTTGCTTTCACCAAGAATCACTCCAGGTGCCACAGCAGAAACTTTCTCCCATTATGAATGAGACGAATCAAGGAAAATGTTATCACAAGGAAACATTGGGACATATGTGGCCTAGCCTAGATTTTAAAGAACTAGCATTTTATGTGGAAAAAATGTCTGACTGTTCTGAAAACCTAGGGAGACAAGAAGGAACTTCATTCACACATGCCTCCTCCTTGGGAATTCATATACCATCAGGGATACACTTGGCCTTGGGGTTGAACGCTGGCGTGACCTAACCTTTATGTTTCCTCAGCTGCTCTCATCCAAAAGCACAGCCACCTCCAGAAAGGCTGAAAGCATCTTAAGTACAGATTCGTAAATTTCTAAAACCTTCTGGTAGGTCAGGCACTCAAATTTCCCAGACTGCACCAGAACACCAGTCCGTTGCTCCCTGGACACATATGTTCTGGCAGTTGAAACCCTGAGTTTTGGAACATCAGACCTATATCCCCCTTGTAAGATCAATTTCAACTTGGCCTCTAGCATAGGCTCCTCCCACAATGGCCTTGGTAGGAACAATCCAAGTTCATAATGACAGGATCTATGCATGAAAGCTTACGTAAAAAACCGAGACTGCTTTCTGGGATGAAACTTTCACCCACCCTTTCTTTCCTCTGTTCTTCTCACTAATAAACTTTGTTTTTAAAACCTAAAAAAAAAAAAAAAAACCAAAAAGAAACAAACAAAAAAACAAGAGTTTGAGATACTGAAAAGCTGACACTTCAAAGGGGTTCTTGGGGACTTTTTGACATCTCCCTCAAGTGATGCATCTGATCCCCCTGCTTCTCCCTTCTATAAACTCAGCTTGGGCTGCTGGTGCATTTTATGTCCTGTCTACTCAGAATTTCTCACAGACCCAAGCACCATGAGGGAGTTTTCATGAGAAAGACAAAAGGCAGCGTCCCTCTCCAAGGCTAGCTTCTGGGTTCCACAACTGTCTGGGTTTCCCCCACCATGTGGTGACTCCCCCTACCTCATTCAACCTCTGAGGCCACTTTTTTCAAGACCAACCCCTTCCTTGGCCAGATCCCGTGGATGGAAACCACCTGTTGCTTTAATGATCCAAGAAAAAAATCCACCATCTGGTGACTTCATGAAAGCTGCCGCGTCTGGTGGCCCCAGAGGCTATCGGAGCTGGTCCACGGAGCATCTCCTTATTGTCCCACTGGGAATCAGTTCCTTTGAAGAGATTGCTCTGTGCCCACCAGACTGCCTCTTCTGGGTAGGCTTCCTGAGGACACAGACGCTCAGAGAGTTGAAATGGTTTATCCAGGGTCACTCAGGCAGCAGTGGTGAAAAACCCGGCCTAGGCACTCCTGATCACCACTTCACCCCATGCCACTTGGCCAAGGCTGGGTCCTCATCTTTGATACATTGTTATATATGCCCAGAATTTAGGTTCTACCCAAAGCCTACAGTGGTTCCCAGGGCCTCTCTCAAACTCCCCTCTTTTCTCCCCTTAGTGGTTCTTTCCCTCCCACAGTAATCTCTCTACACCAAAGTTACCAGTTACTAAGAGTCACTGAGTGCCCCGGACAAAGCCCTGTGCCAAGCACCTTCTACGAAACTTGCTTCTAAAAGAGTTTTCCGTATCTCTGCCTCACGACGTCCCCTTGTGCCCTCCCAGACTCTGCCACATCTTCCCTACCCCTCCAGGGCTGGCTCGGGGTCTTCCGTGGCTGTACTGTTCAGTGCGTGCAGCCTCTCACCCCAGGAGACCACCCAGTTCTTGAAATGGAGATGAAGTGTAAGTGTAAAATAGAGACCAGATTCCAAAGACTTACTACTAAAATACAATGTAAAACATTCTTTCGTTTTATATTGATTACTTATGGAAATGACAATATTTGAATTCCCAGCTGGCCTTCCCAATCCATGGGCCCTGAATCTGTGGATTCAACCAATCACGGATGGAAAATAATCCTCCCAAAGTTGCATGTGTACCCAACATGTTCAGATTTCTTTTCTTGTCACTATTCCCTAAACAGCACAGTATAACAACGATGTGCATAGCATTTATGTTATATTAGGTTATAAGTAATCTCGAGATGATCTAAGGTGTACAGCAGGATGTGAGTAGGTCCTTTACACATATGTCACCATTTTATATAAGAGACTTGGGTATCCTTGGCTTTTGGTATCTGCAGGAGGTCCTGGAAACAATCTTCCATGGATACCAATGGAAAACTGTGTCAAGTTAAAAAAATATATAACTACAATTAATTTCACAGGTTTCTCTTCGCTTTTTATACATTTTTTTTTTAGTTGGAGTCTCACTCTTGTCACCCCGGCTGGAGTGCAGTGGCATGCTATGGCCACCACAGCCTTGACCTGCTGGGCTCAGGCTATCTTTCCTCTGCAGCCTTCCATATAGCCAGATCTACAGGTGTGTGCTACCACACCCAGCTACTTTTTTTATTTATTGTAGAGATGAGGTCTTGCCAAGTGGCCTGGGCTGTTCTCGACCCCCTGGGCTCAGGCAATCCTCTCACCTCGGCCTCCCAAAGTGCTGGGATTACAGTCTGACCCACTGCACCTGGCCTATACATGTTTCATACATGCTTTTTATACCTTCTACTAGAAATTTTGAAATAACATGCATGGCATGCTTTAGATTTCTATTGGACAGTGCTGCTTTGGAAAAAGCAAGAGTATTTTTAATGCAGGAGAAGCAGGGAATACTTTGTTCACCAAGAATTCATTGAGCAGACACTCACTAAATGCACGGAGGAGTGAGCAACGTGTCTGCTGGTGATTAGGTAGGGCACAAGTTTAACAAGACAGGTTCCTGCTTCCCAAGGTCTTGCACTGTCCCAGGACCATAAGCTCACACAGTGCCAAAAGCTGGTCCTAACTAAGGCAAAATTACATGCTTTGGGGATATATAGGAGGAGGCAGGTAGGAAAGCCTCACAAAGGAGGGTGAGTTTTAGGATATCAGATTGGGTTATGTAAGAAAAACCAAAACAACAGTAGCTTTTGAGAGAGCAAGAGTGAGAGTGAGAGAAGGCGAGTGCTCCACCATCTCAAGGACCAGGAACTTCCCATTGAGCTGCTCTGCCAAGATCTCAAATCCTGATACCAACTTCACATTCTTGCTAGCCAGGAGGATGGGGGGAAAGGTACTCCCTGGTCACATTGCTACCTCTCACTTCAGAGAAAGCTGAGAAACATCTCACTCTCAGCCGTGTGCCTAGCTGGACCTCCATGGTCCTATGACCACCAGAATCAGCGGGACATAGATATCGGGGACAGCTCACATTCTCTGCCACAGAAGATTATTTGAGCTTACCTAGATGAATGGAGTTTAGCAAGTGGACAAGGGAGGAAAAAGACATCAGGCTGCAGGAAGCATGTTAACAAAAACCCCACCATGTGACAGTACTTCTCCAGTGTGGGCCATGAAGGAGGTGTCCAGGGTGGAGAATCGGAGCCCCCTGGAATGTCATCTTTGTAGTCAGAAGCACTATTTAGTATTCTGGGTTATTTCTCAAGAGAATCTGGGTGTTTCTATGAAAGTTCCAGAAATATTCTTCTCCTAGAAGGGAGCAAAGTGGAAGTTGGAGGGACAGAACAATAGAGCTTGCTTCTCCTGAGCTGGGAAGGGCTGAGGACGACGTATAGGACAAGGGCAAGAACAGTCAAGTGTGGGCACCGGAGAAGACATCCCAACCAGGGAAAGGCTGAATGGCCATAAAGACTGTGGAATTCCTGTCTCGCTGTCTGCCTAAGCTTGGCAGTTAGGCTGTGAATCTCTCTAATGAACCCATCGTTGGGCACCTGTATACAAAGACTTACATGGCCTGTATGTTTACTCTGTCCCTTCTCACTAGAATATAATATCCCTAAGGGTCAGGACTTTGTTTGCTAACTGCTGTATCCCTAGCACATAGAATAGTCCTATCATACAGTAGATATTCAATAAATGCTTAGTAGATGAAAGAATGAATGAGTGAATCATCAGCACCTATGATGAAGCACTTTTTGTAACACTCACAAAGTTATCCGAGAATATGATACTCTCATGACAATCAGCTACAAGAGGTGACGGAAGTCACAGGAATAAAAATCGCTGCTTAACAACTCACTGCTAGTTGTGTTCTTACCTGGTCTTCCAATAGCCCTCTGCAAGCAGGCATGATTCCCATTGACAAATGAAGACACTGAAATTCTACAAAATCAAATGTCTTGCCCCAAGGTCGCTCAAGTAGGAAGAAGCAAAGCTAAAATCCAAACCTAGGTCTTCTAGCCCCACGACTCATGTTTTTTTCTACCTGTTTCTTCACTTGCATGGCATCCTCTTGATCAGTTTCTCAGTTACTGATAAAGCCATTAGAGGCTCTGATGGCCTTGTCCCAGCTTGTGTGAAAATCTGTTTGTCAATGTTCCGTAGCCTTCCTAAGAAAAAAGGAGAGCTGAACTTGACTGAGACCTCAGTCAGTGCCAGGCACTGTACTAGGTGCTATCTACATCTTGTCTCTTTTCATGATCATGATAACCCCATGAGATCAGAGCAATTATTTGGCTCCATTTGGGGAGTCAATAGAATTCTAAAATTGTCTTTGTTTCTCTCTGGATGCTAAATTGCTGAACCACTGGATGGGAATCTGGTCATGCTGGTATCTGGAGCTAGTGAGTAACTTTGTCACAGAATGCTTGAGCAGCTGGAATAAGCACTAGGAGGAGATGCATGCACCATCCCCGGAAAAACTTCTGGTTGGTAAATAATGCAGGATCTTTATGGTGGGAGATTTAATTTCCCCGTCTGTGTTTTTCTTATTTAAAAAAAAAAATGTTTCAAGACTGAATGTCCCAATCACAGCAGCACGGTATGCATGTTGTGTGAACATCTGGGAATATTTAGTGGTATTACAAACAAATAGTTAAAGAGTTCACCCAGATAATCAGATACGAATTTGACTCTAACCCAGATTCATAGCAGCACATCTCAAGAGTGAATGAGCATTAAGTTCCTGACTCCATTTTCCTCCTCTAGAGCAGAAATGAGCATGGTCGTTTTGGGCTCCTGGGCCTACAAAAGGCTCAGGAGTCCTGGGTCTGTTTCCTGCTGGCAGACTCAGCAGAGTCCCGCAGAATCAAGGCCCTAGGAGCCCGACCTGGGCGAGGCCCTAGATGAGACGGGACAGTGGCCCAGACAGACTAGAGGAAGCTCAGTCCAGGGTACAAGGGCAGATGTGGGTACATTGGCAGGGGGTGGAAGGTGGCAAATGGTCAGGACCAGAGGGAAGCACCAAGCACGAGGCCCAAGACCAGGGCTCAGTGGCTGGGTCACTGGAAGCACACAAACCACAGACAAGACACAGGCCAGGAATCCGACGATGGACTTAAGGCCCTTCTTCACAGGTGCTTGTGAAGACCCACTGACTGCAGACCCAGATGGTGCTGAACACACACACACAGTCCCTTGCCATGGCCTGCTGGTTCTTCTCCCCTACTGTGGCTGGTATATGTCTCCTCCCAGCACCGTCCTAGAGCCCTTTCCCTCTGTTTCCCAAGCCAATCTGGGTGTGCAGATCCCCTCGCCTCCAAAGGCTCATACTTCATTCCAAGCATCATTCACTCCCTGCCTTAGTTTACCCCAATGCACCTCACCTCCTATTTCCATTGTAAATGGAGACCTGAGTCTTTGGGTTACTCCTGTTGCCCATTTCCCCAAAGAACACACAGACTCAAACAAAGTACAAAGTTGCCAGGCTTGGTGGCTCAGCCTGTAATCCCACGCTTTGGGAGGCTGAGGTGAGTGGAT
>NW_007097616.1:279964-290577 GCF_000164805.1 Carlito syrichta
TGAGACTCCCACTCAAAAAAAAAAAAAAAAGTACAAAGTCCCCCTCCTCTTCCAGCTCTCTCAGACCTCCCCCACCCTGACTTGGCAGTTGTTCTATAGTGTGACCTCTGTTTGTGGAGAGAATGTAAGAAGGACATACTGGGTTGCTGGATATATGCCATGCAAGTCCCTTAAACACAAAACTAGCCCCCTACTCCTCCACAAACTTCCTTCTGTCTTCATTCCAGACTCAGCCATTAACACCACTGTCCACTCAAAGCTAGAAACCCAAGCGCTACCCCAGACTCCTCCCTCTCCCCCACTTCCCTCCATAGCCAGACAAAAACCAAGTCCAGTGATTTTTTTTTAATCCTAAAAACTTCTCACAGCTGTCCCCTCCTGTCTACCTGGCATTTACCATGTCTCACGTGGCAGTGATGATGGCCTCCAAGTTGGACTTCTGGCCTCTCAGTGCTTCCAGCAGAGTCTTCCTAAAATATGAATTGGATTGTGAGCTTCTCGGACGCCTTCACTGACCTCCCATGGGAGATGGGGGGAAGGTGGATGGTGTTTGCTCCTCACCTGAAATGCAAGACCCTGGGTGACATAGGCTTCACTCCATCTTCTTCCCTCCTGATCTTAGTCTCCAGATCAGAAGAATTTCACCAGGGTCTGTGGATAGGCTGCAAAATCCATGGGCCACCAAGATCATGTGCTTGCTTTCAGATGGTTTCCAATGGCTCTCGGGAGCCCATGCCCTCACTACAAGTTAAGAATGCTTTGTGGGGCGTTCCTCCCCCTGCGAGGCCCTGCTCGTGGTTTGTCAAACTTCAAACAAACGTGATTATGACCCACGGCAAGCAATAGATTATCTTTATATGCAAAACGGGACCAAATTTTCACAAAACCGTTCTTATTCTCACTGTGTTGGATACGCTATGGCCTTTATTATTCTAGTTATTTCTCTTTTTTTAATGCTGACTGTGACCTATTAAACTGATTTGACAACCTACCCACCAATGGATTCCAATCTGGAGTTTGAAACTGGGGTCTCGTCTTTGTGGTTCTCTACTATTTTGTGTGTTCATGAGTCTATTTTGTCTCTACTGACAACTGGATTGTAAGGGCAAGGCCTATGGCTTACACATTTTTTATACTTCCCATAGCACACAGTCCCCACATTAGAAATGTGTGTGGACTCACTGAAACAAGAAAATGGCGAGAAGGAAATGTGAGCAAGCTCCCAAACAAAGGTTTCTCAGGCAGAAATTGCCAACTGCTTCATGCATGGAGATGTCAAAAGAATTATTTGATGGAAAAGAATTCACTGGATTGCCCCTGGGGATGCAGTGGGGTGGATTCTCCGTGATGCTGGTTCAGTGCAACCACTGCATGCATGAGTCTATTTCCTAGGACAGGAGATACATGGGCCAGTGCAGCAGGAAATACATTGGCCTATGAATAGCTCTGCACAACAATACACCTGGCCACAGGAGAAAAACGCAAATTGCTAATGGGATAGAGACACTGCTTTGAAAGCTGAGATAGGTGCCCATGCACCAGCTGGGAGAAAGAAGGTTGTGGCTCAGTCTCTTTCAAAATCCCTGCTGATGCTTGAAAACTGTCAAAAATCCCAATGTCCTCTTGCCGCCCCATCCCATCACTCCAGTTTGGCTTTGAATGTAGCCACATACTCTGCCGACTTAAACACAGTGGTCATTCTCCCCTGGAGTGACAAATTGAGTTCATTGAGCAGGTTGAACATGCTTACACAAGTAAGCAAGTTTTGCGACCCATGCTGTATCACTGAAATGCGCTGCCAGTGGTGACTGCTTTTCTACAGGAAGTCTCTGGAGTGGCTCTCATAACTCAAAAACTGGCCAGCAGTCTACCTGTAGAAAGCCATCTCACTTATGTATATAAGAGAAGATGTGTGTGCTCTCGACTCACCCCCTCACAGAGTTGCACGAACAGACTTAAGTTAAGGTCACGTACTTAAATGTGGCTGATCATTTTAATCACATCCTACAAAACATTAAGCTCAGGTGATGTTTTTTGGCTAGCCAGCGTTTCTCTATGGATGACACAGTGCATAGACTCACCTTCAGAAGCGACCTCTTTGACCCAAGTAGTAAAACCAGAAAGCCATTCAGTCACGGCAGCTTTTCTGTCCGTGCATATACCAACACAAAATGACCAGTTCCGATTTCTTGATATGTAATCATTTAAAGACTTGAATAGTTCTGCAGCTGGATTGGGTTGCCAACAAAAGTACACATAGCATATCCTCATGCACATCCTCCTAAGAAACATATCTCACAAAAACAAGCACAGTTGCCTTGTTGTCAACATCAGTAGACTTGTTAACCTGGATCATAGACCATAGTGACTCATTCATTCTCTCTAACAATTGCGTCTCAATATCCTCTGCCCTCTCATCAGTTTGTCTAGTTATGGTGCTGGCCAAGAGAGGAACACGTGCCAATTTGTGAAACTGTCAAAAATCCCAATGTTCACTTGCTGCCCCCATGATTCCAGTTTGGCTTTGAATGTAGCCACTTTATCTGCCGACTTGAACACAGTAGTCATTCTCCCTTGAAGTGACAAATGACCTTAGCAGTAGGGAGGATCACCTCTTCACTAATAGTAAAGGGTGTCTTCGCTTTAGTAAAGGGTGCTGTTAGCCACTAAGAATGATGCTTTTAGTACAGACACATTGATGAAGTGATGGCCTTCAATAATTGCTTCTGTTCTTCGTGTGCATTTTTTTTTTTCTTTTGAAAAACTCCAAAGGCTTGTCTTTTCAGGCAGGGTCCTTGGTCTACATGTGGAGAAGCAGTTTTGAAGGTTTCATGGCTTCGTTGGATAGTCAGTCACCACACATTACACAAAGCGGGCTTGGAGATTGTGAATCACCTGTTGCCATGAACCCACAGTTTAAGCAGAAACCCTTGGTATTTTCTTTTAAATGCAGCTTTCTTTTTTGTTGGCAGTCTTAGAGTCTTCTGCTTTCTCGTCATTGGGTCTTCTCTCCCTTTTCAAAGAAGCTCTCCCGTGATGTTTTTTTTTTTTTTACCCATTTTGGCTGGGGTTAGCATGTGAGCTTACTAAGCCTGTGACTGAGACAAGCACAGAGTGAGGGTACAAAATAAAAAATAATAGGTGGGGTACGCGTGAACTAAAATAAATGTTGGATTCTCACTTAAAGCCTGCCATCAAATGCAGCTGTACAACGGAAGTATATCAACTCACTTGCCATTCACTGACAGGATTTTGATATGAGTCTGCAAGCAATTGACTTAGGATGGTCTCTGTGCAGTCAAACCCCACCGCGAACATTCATCTGTATTTGCGGCCGCTCCCCAGCGCTAGCATGACCGCCTCAGCTCCACTCAGACCATCAGGCATTAGATGCTCATAAGGAGCAGGCAACCTAGATCCCCCGCGTGCACAGTTCGCAATAGAGTTCATGCTCCTGTATCTAATGCCTCTGCTGATCTGACAGCAGGCAGAGCTCAAGCATTAATGCACGTGATGGGGAGTGGCTGTAAATACAGAGGAAGCTTCGCCCACTCACCCGCCACTCACCTCCCGCTGTGCAGCCTGGTTCCTAATAGGCCACAGGCCAGTACCAGCCCATGGCCTGGGAGTTGGGGACCCCTGAGCTAGAGGACCTGTGTCAACCACAGTGGCTGCTAAGGGAGAGAGACTGCCCCTGGCTGGCTGGCTTGTGGAGGGGGGCGGTGATTTTGTGTGGGACGTTGCTCCGAACTGCACGCGCTGTAGCCCTCGAAGCCCCTCCTGTGAGAGGGAAGGCCTTCTCTTTGCTCTGCAAATGCCCATTGGCAGTGGTCATGGGCTGGACTGCCCCCGCTCTGAGGGTTCCACCCTGACACCCAAACCCCATCACATGCAGACCAAGAAGCAAGTTGTATATACAATTTTGTTCTTCTCATCTCTGAAGTAAGAAAACAATCCCTGCATTTTATGGTTGTTGTCATAGGATGAACTGAAATCTTGTGTATTCAAGACTTGGAACACAGCATACAAGTAATGGATGGCAGTCGCTATTGCTTCCTATTTTGTTCACCCCATTGATTAACTCTTATAACATTCCTGGAGTTGCCTCTCTGGCTGCCAAATAGTGTAAGGGCTTAGCGGGAAGGAGATGCGGCTAAAATAAATAAGCCCTTCTATGGTTTAAATATCTGTCCCCTCCAAAACTCATGTTGAAATTTAATCCTCAGGGTAGCAGTATTGAGAGGTGGGTCCTTTAAGAGGTGATTGTCAGGAGTGCTCTGCTCTCATGAACAGATTAACCCCCTCATGGATGGCTACATTAGGGAGTTATCACTGGAGGGGACCTGGTGGCTTCATAGGAAGAAGAGAGACATGCTCAGGTCCCTCACCATGTGATGCCCTGCACCACTTTAGGAGACTTCAGCGAGGCCCCTTCAGCAGGAAGTCTTTCACCAGGTGCAGCCCCTTGGCCTTGGATTTCCCAGCCTCCGTCATCGTAGGAAGTGAATTCTTTCATGAATTACCCAGTTTCAGGTCTTCCGATTTAAGCAACAGGAAATGGGCTGAAACAAGTCCTAGCCCCGCAAGACCCAGCTCGACGGCAAGCACTTGTACCGCCAGGTCCCACACCACGGCGGCGATGACAGGAGTAGGAACAGTTCCACCCCCAGCATGGAGTCAGCGTGCATAAACAGCAGCATCTAACCCACTGCACCTCTCTTGTCAAGCAGCGTTTACATCTCCCACCCCTCACCGCAACCCCCAACACTGACCACTTGGAATCCCAAAGCCATCACCCTCCAGAGCCCAACAGAGGGACAAGCAGGAGGCAGGGCCCCTTGGTCATGCTCTTCAGAGGCAAATTCGCTTTCTGCTTTGAAGTCCAAAAGCATGAGAACAGGAGGAAGTATTCAGCTGGGCATTCTTTAATAAAACTAAATAAAAACTCAGCTACTGGTAGTTTGGGAACTGCTCTCTGGGGAGCAGTTCTCTGCCTCTGACCCACTCCCATGAGACTCATGCTTGGAAAAGGAGATTTAAAATTCCCACCCTGGAGTAAATGCACTCTTCAATTGCAGTGCAACAAAAATGGCCAGACACCCGCCACCGTGAGCCCACGGCCCTGCCATGAGAACACACGCCTCGCCCCTCTTCTCACACAGCCCTTCAGTCATCAAAATAAAAAATAAAAAAGAAAGCTTCCCTTGGGCTTGGGGTGATTGTGTTTTTGTATTGCTTTGTTGTGTTTCTCAGTGCATCCGAGGGCAGCCCCGTCCCTACTGCCACATTTGCGTTGTGGACACCCTCGTGCCATCCAACACAAATAATCCAAGCACAGCACACTCCCAGGGACTCGCCCCCTCTCTCGGGAAAGCAGAACGGATCATCCTCACCACCCTGGTGTGAGAGCACAGGGCCTGGGGCCTCTGACCCCCCTGCCCATCCTGCTTGTGGAAGTCGGGAGGAGAAGACAGACACGGGGCCTTCTCCAAAGCACACACTGCTGGTGGTCCGATAGGGCTCTTCCGCCATTCTTGCATCGCGGCATTTCGCCTGGGCACAGGGCCACCGGAATCAAGAAGACACCCCTAGCATCCTTCGCAGCCAGTTGTGGCCGTGTGAGTAAGTTCTAGGGAATGGGATGTCAGCAGAAGTGTCCTGTGGCTACATTTTGCATTTCTTCTTTGTCCCCTCTTCCTTCCGGCTGCCTGAAATGTGTCCCCATCTTGGACCATGAGGGTGAGGCCCACTCTTTAATGAGGGCAGAGCCGTGAGTTAGGGGAGCCGGGGTCCCCAAGGACACAGCGTATCACTTCCCCGTGGCCTTGGCTTATGTGAGAGAAATAAACTCTACCTTGTTTATGCCAGATTTATACTGGGTTTTCCTTGGAATGAAATCCCCCCTTATTATAACAGTTCTGTCTCAAGACAAAGTCGTCTCTGAAGACGGTTAGATTAAGGCAGGTCCAGTTCACGAGGGCATGTCCACAAAACCATTCCTCATAGCAGGAGCCTAAAAACACAAGTCATCACCCAAGCAGCCCTAACACGGTTTTCAGAGAAGCAGAGCCACCATTTCATCCCTTTATTTGTCAGTCATTTCATGAGTGAGGACTCTGTGACAGGCGCCGGGCTGGATTCTGGTAAACAGGACAGCCTGAACCCCGTCCTCCCAGGGAAAGCTCACAGTCTCACAGGGAAGAGAGGCAAGAGAACCAGCAGCTGCAATTCCGTGAAGGAAGGGTGATGAGGACAGCAGGAGGCGCCGGGGCAGCCTAGTGGGGCTCAGCCTGGTTAGGAGCGCGGCCGGTGATGACTGAGCCGGGACCCAAAGGGAAACTGACGAGTAGGTCCACCCACTCTGCAGTGATCAGACTCGTGCTCACAGGACAAATGGCGAGAGTCAACTGAGCAAGAAATAGGTACAAGCTCCGGAAGGTGAGGGGCAGGCGCGAAGGAGGGTTCCTGGAAGGGCTTGCTGAGGCTCACACCCCATCACTGTCTGCTGGGCCACATCCTCATGGCTAGGAGAAGTCAGACCCACACCAACTCCGGCTCCCACGGCTCGCCTTCTTTGACCTTCCAAGTGCCGGGCCAGGTGTGAGTGCAGCTCCGTGGTAGAGGGTACCGATAACTCGTGTCGCTGTGCTGGGGACAGACATGGCTGCCGCGTCCCCACGTTCTCCCCACAAGGGGCCATTCTGCCCTTGTCCTCCCTCCTCACTGCCCAGCCTGCCGACCGACAGAGACCTCAGGCCCAACACCCAGATTGGAGGCAGGAGATGTCATCCTCAGCTGCCGTGGGTGCTCCCAAGTCAGCACTTGCCTCGGATCCCTCCACAGTGTCTTTCTAGAACTTGACTTCCCTCGACAGCGTAGAGCTGCATTCCTCTAATCAATCTTATTCCTTTAGACTTATAATCATCCAGCTTCCCTTTGCCTACCCAACCCAAATATCAGTGCCGTGACATTCCGAGAAGTCTGTAGAGTTGTTCCAGAGGGCGGGAGGCTAGAGAGGACACAAATGCAGTGAATGACATTGGGACATTTGGTGAAATGTGAATATGACTTTATATTAGATAATAGTATTGAATGTGATAAGCATACTGTGGTTATGTAAGAGAAAGTCTTTATTCCCAGGAGACAGTTGTTAAAGTATTTAAGGGTGAAAAGCCACAATGTCTACAGCTTAATCTCAAACTGACAAAAAGTATGAATACAGCTATACCTAGAGAGAAAGAAGGTAAAATGCTCATTTGTAAATCCGTAGGAAAGGTACACAGGTAGACCTTTTACTATTCTTACCGTTTTTCTGAGGTATGAATTTTTTAAAAAATAAAAAGAGCCGGGCTCGGTGGCTCAGCCTGTCATCCCGCGCCTTTGGGAGGCTGAGGTGAGTGGATGGCCTGAGCCCGCGGGTTCGAGAACCGCCTGGGCAGCGAGACCTCATCTCTACAATAAATCAAAAAAGCAGCTGGGTGTGATAGCGCGTGCCTGTAATTCCGGCTACTCGGAAGGCTGAGGCGGAAGGATTTCCGGAGCCCAGCAGGTCGAGGCTGTGGTGACCGGGAGCGGCCACTGCACTCCAGTCTGGGCGACCGAGTGAGACTCCAACTCGAAAACAAATTAAAAATAAATAAATAAATAAAAAGCACAGGCAACCCCATCGGGTCCCCTCCCACCACGGGAGCTTTTCTGTCCTCTCAGTAAATCCTGCTTACTCACTGAAAAAAATAAAATAAAAAACAAAGAGGCCAGGTGCAATGGCTCACACCTGTAATCTCAGCACTTTGGGAGGCTGAAGTGGGAGGATCGCCTGAGGTCAGGAGTTCAAGACAAGCCTTGACAGCAGCATAGTGAGACCCCATCTCTACCCAAAAAAAAAAAATTTTTTTAAATAGCAAGAATGGTGGCTCACACCTGTAGTCCCAGCTACTCAGGAGGCTGAGGCAGGAAGATTGCTTGAATCCAGGAGTATGAGCTGTGATCGTGGCACTGCACTCAAGCCTGGGCAACAGAGCAAACCCCTGTCTTTATAGATAAATAAATGTAAAGATGTAAAAATGAGCCGGGCTCGGTGGCTCAGCCTGTAATCTCGTGCCTTGGGAGGCTGAGGTGAGTGGATTGCCTGAGCCCGCAGGTTCAAGACCTGCCTGGGCAACTTGGTGAGACCTCATCTCTACAATAAATAAATTTTTACAAAAATTAGCCGGGTGTGGTAGTGCGCGCCTATAGTTCCAGCTACTCGGAAGGCTGAGGCGGAAGGATCGCTGGAGCCCAGCAGGTCGAGGCTGCGGTGGCCGGGAGTGGCCACTGCACTCCAGTCTGGGCGACGGAGTGAGACTCCAACTCAAAAAAAAAAAAAAAAAGATGCAAAAATGTAAAAGACAAGAAGAAGGCAAACAAGGAAGTATTGCTGAAAGAAGAATTTGGAACTCCCGAGCAGTTACCACGGCTGATTGCTCTGGGGGATGTCTGACTGCCCCCAAAGGCGGGGGAGAGGGGTGCAGAGCCACATGCAGGCCCCAGCCTCCTGCATGACAGCAGCCACCTTCCTAACTTTGTTTGCCCTGCTATTTATAGAGCCATCGCTTTCCTACATAAAGCCCCGAAATAGAAATGTTAAAAGAGCAGCTGGTGCCTCACGGGAACCTAATAAAACGTCTGTTTCCAAACAGTCCTGCTTCTCTCTGTCATAAATATTCTGTAGTCCTTGCACTCTCATTCTTTATTAGCAGGCACATTTGCATAAAAACGGGACTCGGTTTATTAAGAACGTATCTCTCCCTGCTGTTTACTGCCTGCCTGAAGACTCACAGGGCCACAAGTGGCCCGAGACAGAGCCACGCCTGGCACTAGCCAGCAGGTGAGGGGTACCCCACGAAAAGACAGAGTGGAGGGTGCGGGTGTCTTCCACTTCGGCAAGCAAAGCATGAAAGTTCACACACACACACACACACACACACACACACACCCCAAGTGAATTCACTGGCCACGTCCCTAGGGGAAGGCTTGGTGGGGCTTTGGGAGGGCAACCATCATAGCTGGACTCCAGGGTCTTTCTGTCTCCCGAGACTCGCTTTCTTCCTCGGCGTCCAGATTTTTCACTGGATGACGTATCAGTCGGCTAAGGCTGTGCTTATGGTTTGCATGTTTGTCCCCTCCGAAACTCATGTTAAAATATGGCAGCATTGAGAGGTAGGGCCTTTAAGAGATGACTGGGTCATGAGGGCTCTACCCTCATGAACGGATTAATCTGTTCATGGATTAATGGACAAATGGGATTGATGGGTGATCACAGGAGTGGGACTGGTGACTTTATAAGGAGAAGAAAAGAGACTTGGACTAGCACGCTCAGTCCCTCCCCATGTGATGCCCTGAGCCATTCGGGACTCTGCCAGAGAGTTCCCATCAACAAGAAGGCCCTCATCAGATGTGCCCTCGACCGTGGACTTCCCCGTCTCCGGGACTGTAAAAAAATGAATGAATTCCTTTTCTTTACAGATTACCCAGTTTTAGGTATTCTGATAACAAGCAACAGAAAATGGACTAGGACAGACTTTCATGACAGGTATATCATAAACTGGGTGGGAGTTTATTTCTCACAGTCTGGAAGCTGGAAGTCCAGGACCGAGGTGCCGGCTGATTCAGTCCTTGGTGAGGGCCTCTTCCTGGCTTGCAGCCGATCACCTTCTCACTGCCTTCACATGGCGGAGAGAGAGGAAGAGAGCTTGTAAGGGCACAAATCCTACTGGATCAAGGGTCATCCCAGCCTTCAGCACCTCCATAAAGGCTCTAGCTCCAAATGCAGTCACATTGGAGCCTGGAACTTCGACGTATGAATTGGGGGGTGTACCAACATTCAGTCCACAGCATGACAAGATGGCTGTCCCTGATGGCCGATTAGCCCTTCTTCTGGTCATAACTGAAGAATGCTCCCTCCTCTTGGCTGCCCTGGCCCTATGACCACCCTCTCCTTCTCATTGCCAAATGAAGTCCTTGGTGCCACCAGCTACATACAGGTGCTAAAGGGCCCACCTCCCACTGAGGGGACCCGGGAGTGGGGGAGGCTGAGACCTGAGGCAGGTAAGGCGTGAAATGCCCAGGTCAGGGCACGCAGGGCAGGTGAGGACCGGGGTGTGACGGTCACGCCTCTCCCGGGCAGACCGTGGGAGAGCCGCCCGGTGACCCCTTCGATGAAGGACTTGCCCCAAGCGGATGGTTCTCACGTGTGAATGCCATTGAGCTTTTTTTGTTGTTGTTCATTGTTGCACGCCTCTGAACAATTGGGAATGTTTGACTTGGAATCGGCCTGTGATCCCATCATGCCGTACTTCCTTTGTACTGAACAAGTGTTATTTAATGGGGCCGTTTTGATTGTTTTGGAGATAGGCGCCTATTTGGAAAGAGGAGGGGTTTGTGTGAGTTGATTATATTGGCCGGTTTCCTCTATTTTTTCTGGGAAATCCTTCTTCCCGTGTGTATAGATGGTAAGTCTCACAGAACCGCATCACGTGCTGTGTGTCAGACCCTTGCCCTAGGCGGCTTCGAGGCATCCTCGGAGGCCTGCGACTTGAGGTCCCAGAGGAGGCTCCAGAGCGGGGGCAGAGGCT
>NW_007097616.1:290622-303841 GCF_000164805.1 Carlito syrichta
ACCCCCACCGCACCCGCCTCCTACTCGTGCCGGAGACAGGGGCGTATTGAATTCCAAATGCAGTTCCAAAGGCTTCTTGCTTTCCTGTGGGTCAGGCAGGCTTGGGGTGGGGGCGTTCCTTCCCGTCCCTGGGCCTGCCCTCCCCCACACCGGGAGGCCTTTCCTCTCGCAAGGAATGTCAGCTTTCAATGGAATCACGACCATTGTTTCTTCTCAGGGGAAAAGGGGCCCCAACCCCGCCGTCCTTTCTCGTATCCTGTTCCTGGTTTCCAAGTCCCCCTACCTCAAGGCCAAGGCTCTTCTACCCACCTGAGATCCCCATGTTGCCTGCCCTGGCCTCTTTATCTTCTCCCTCTGGCCTTTCACTTTCTCACCTTCCCAGCCACCAGACTCCCTCCCTGCCCTCGTCCTGTTCGGTCCTGGCCTCTTACTCACCTGGGTGCCTCTGCCTCCTCGGTCCTCACCTTTATGTCCCATCAGTCTTGAAGCGTATTGACCAGGACCTGATGTGAAAAGACACACAGCAAATTCTCTCACCAGCAACCTCGGTCCTTCCAGGCAGCCATTGCCTGGGTCGTGGACCAGAGAGCTTGCTAACTCACCAGGGAGGGAGGCATCTCTCTCCCGTGTCCTCGTGGCACAGGTCACCTGCCTGCATGCCTGCTATCCATCCCTGGAGGAGCCATTTCTTCCACTACCAGGGCTGGGCCTGGGTCTCGCTCCACCCCCTGTGGCTCAGGAGCAGGACTGACTGGCTTAAGAACCCGAATCTAGAACATCCTTCCTATCTTTTGCAGCCAAAACCTATGTTTTAGCTCCCCTCTGGAAGTTCAGTTCCTTCTGAACCCTGAAAAAATTCCCGACACATAAAAGGGTAGAAACTTGGGAACCAAACCCAAGAACCTAGAATCAAGGACACCAAAACTGTGAGACAGCCCTGAGGTTGCATCCCTTGCTCCTCCAATGCCCTCCACCTGCTCAGCTTCTCTCTTCCTCAGTGGCCTGGCCTGGCCGTGAAGGAGCCGGGAAGGAAGGTTTTAGAACAAAGCTTGGGGCACAGACCTACTCCTTTTCTCCGCCAGTCTTATCACAGTCGCTCTATCCAGGAAGGGGTAGAGAAACAGGCTTTGACGATTCTGTAATTTTGTTTTCCTGGGGTTGACAATGTCTTAATAAACCCACGCTTGACCTAATCTCAAAGGAAAATCAGTAGTGATTCTGCGGTTCGGACACCCAGGTGTGCCCACTGGAGGAGACAGGTGCTCCCCAGCCATTCCCAGGGACCGCAGCTACCACCTTGCTCTCTGGGCCTGGCCTGCTGGGGCCCATCGCCTCCTGTCCCAGCTGTTCTGCTTTCTCCTGCACACCCTCCAGCCGGTACTGCTAGGGACCCCTCTCCTAGCACCCCACGGCTCTTTCTGCTCAGCCCTCACTCCTGCTGCTCCCTGCAGGCCACTCCTCCTCCCAGCTGCTGCCATCCATCCAGGACTCACACAGAGCCACAGTTTGCTCCAGCTTCTCCAGAACGGCAGCCAGTGCCATCAGGCCTGCAGCAGCCTGGGGAGAGACCCCTGCCTCCTCCTGTCCTGGGGGCTTGTGCAGAAACAGTCTCCTTCAGCTGAGCAGCTTGGTGGGTAGCATTCACTCCTGAACTCACGGGAGGGGCATCTCTCTACAGTTTGGGACCTGGTTAGATGACACCATCTCCCCAGGCAGAGCGACACCCGGCAGACTAGAGAGGCAAGGCAGCGGCCACATGGGCCATCCGAGGTTGTCCCCTTTTACCTTCAGGGACTAGATCAGTTTGTGTCCAGAGGCCACTGGGTCCCTTCCCCCACCATTGGGACACATGCTTGAGGGCCTGAGCACATACAGCATGGAAACCTGTGTCAGCGCTCATTCAGGCCCTAGGTGACCCATAGGATTTTCCTGTTCCAGTGCAGGTCTCAGGACCTGTGGGAGCTGAATCTAGACCGAGACAATGCACTTCTGGCCTTATCCCAGAACCTGTTGCATGGTGAGCCTGCTCCAACAAGTAATAGCCGCCACTGTTTTTGCCTGGCCTCTGGTGTAGCAAGAGCATCTACCTATCGAGGATTAAATGAGATGCTGCATCGAGAGCAGTGGCCAGCACCCGGGAGGTCCCCCAGGGAGTGCTTCCTAGGATCACTGTTGCTTGTTCTCAAGGTGGGTGACAGTCCATATAGATTTGAGAACAGAATGCAATAATCTGTGCGAAGCCCTGACGTGCTCCAATGTTGTCATTAGGTCATGACTCTCCCCCGAGCTACGAGAGGTGACCAGAGTGCTTCAGCAGGGCCTCAGCCTCTGAACAAGTGTCGTCATCTCGCTGAGTTCCTGAATCCACCGTTAGGTTAAGACCTTCTTTTTTTAACTTATTTACTTATTATAAAGATGCGGGGTACAACTCAGGATTCGGTATACAAACATTGATCATGCGGGTACCTTTGTTGACGAGGTATGCCCCTCCCTCCCCTAGGAGTTCCCACCAACTGCCAGTCCCACCCCGACTTCCCCTGACAGTTTTCTGCTACTGCCAATCAATTTCTTATAGCATTATAATTGTTCAAGGTCCCCTTATAAGTGAGAACATATGGAACTCAGCTCTTTGTTTCTGTGATAAATCACTGAGTATAATCAAATCCAAATCCATCCAATTTGCTACAAAGTCCATATATTTGTCCTTCTTTATGGCTGCATAATCTTCCATTGTGTATATGTACCACATTTTTTTTCTCCAGTCCAGCTTCGATGGACAACACGGTTGGTTCCATGTTTTTGCTATTGTGAATAGAGCTGCTACAGGATCCATAAGGAATTCAAACGTGCTGAAAGGGAAAAAACAAACAGCCCCTTTAAAAAGTGGGCAGAAGACATGAATAGACACTTCTCAGAAGAAGATATACAGGCAGCCAACAGACACGTGAAAAAGTGCTCAGCCTCACTCATCATTAGAGAAATGCAAATCAAAACCACTTTGAGATACCACTTAACCCCTGTAGGAATGGCCATCATTAATAAAACAAACAACAACAGGTGCTGGCGAGGTTGTGGAGAAAAAGGAATACTTCTACACTGCTGGTGGGAATGCAGACTAGTACCACCTCTTTGGAAGACAGGGTGGCGATTTCTGAAGGAACTAGAGATTGACCTTCCATATGACCCAGTAATTCCCCTATTGGGAATATACCCAGAGGAACTCAAATCATTCTACAAAAAAGATACCTGCACACATATGTTTGTAAGACCTTCTTTTTAAGAGCAAATTCCCAGTAGAATGGTCAGGAGTTATGCAATTAGTGACGTTTGCTGGCCCGGATTGCTTGTGTCTTTTGCATGTTGACCCTTGAGTCCCTGGAATCCTTGAAGAGTTAAATGTCCTGCTCTTCCTCCAAATCTCCAGGAGTACCCCACCCACTGACTCGCTTCTGTCCTCTTTCTCTTCCACCCAAGGAAGCATGCGGGTGTGGTGCCTGGAGTTCCCAGGAGATCTGGCCAAGGCTGCAGCCAGCACCCACGCACCCAAAAGCATGCGCACGTCTCTGGGGCTCTTTCTTCTCAAAGCTCAGAGCCACGAATGTTTCCTGCAGACACAGGAATTTAGGTTGGCTCAAGCCAGAGAACTTGGGATCTCGTTCCTGGCCAGAAAACAAACTGACTGGTTTCTAAAATATTCCTTAGAAACAAACAAGCTGGGCACAGTAGCTCATACTTGCAATACCAGCACTTTGGGAGGCTGAGGTAGGCAGATTGGGTCCAGGAGTTAAGAGACCAGCCTGGGCAACATAGAGAAACCTCCTCTCCACAAAAAATTTTAAACATTGGCCGTGCATGGTGGCATACACCTGTGGTCCCAGCTGAGGTGGGATGCTGAGGTGGAAGCATCGCCTGAGCCCAGAAGGTCGAGGTTGCAGTGAGCCATGATGGCTGTGATTATACCACTGCACCCCAGCCTGGGCAACAGAGTAGACCGCAACTCAAAAAAAGAAGAAAGAAAAGAAACAAAGAAAGAAATGAGCTAGTGGCCTCTCTGTGATGTAAGAGCCAGACGAGAGCATGCAGATTGATGGGCCGTGCCTCAGAATCCATCCCCATGGAAAGAGGCAAACACATGGCGAGGAGATATGCTCACTGGGCACTTGGAAAAGTTGACAGGACACAAACTTGTACCAAATACAGGGTTGAAAGGACCAGGGTGATCTGCTGGCGATAGCCCCAGGGTGGTACAAGGGAAGAGAGATCCCATGCACTCAAAGCAGCTCTGTACTTACCTGTGTCCGCTCTCGGGTTCCTCAGTCAAATGTGTTTAAACAGAGGTTGCCCGTGCATTATGTTTTTCCAATATTGTCTGATCCAACTACTTACTTTGCTTTTAAATATCGTGTTTAGCTTGGTACTCTGCCTTCTCATTGAGGATGCGTCTACCTTTTTGCTTCAAAATGTCCACAACCAATTATGCGGACTTTGGTGGCAATGCTTTATCAGAACAGTAGACACATGCGACTGGCCTTGTCCTATCAACAGAAAGTCACCCAGGACTGTGCATTTGCAGAATGTTTTCCAAACTTAATCGGCGACTTAAAGGCTGAGGCAATAATGGAAAGCTGTTAAGTTCCCTCTATAGTCTGGCTGAGAGAAACTAAGGCGAGCACCCTCAGGTGTCAGGAGCCATGCCCTCCCAAGGCAGGACAATGTGTTCAGGGGTTTCCCAGCCCTCAAGGGCTGATGACCCAGAGAGCACAGTTGGGTTCAACATCAGGGACACAATAGCCCCCTTCCCTTGTTGCTTCAGGGAGAAAGAGACCTGGAGAAAGGCCCAGAATGAATCCAGACCAGGAATCACTGGTGGAACAAAGAGAAACTCCTGGAATCTAAGGCAAAGGCTCTGTTTTCCTTCTGCCCATGGGGTCCCAGGAATCCTTGAAGATCTGAAAGTCCTGCTCTTCCCCCAGCAGGAGGGTCTGGGGTTCCCCTCCCACTGGAGGCCTTCCTCAGCCAGGGTGACTAATTTCTGCACCAGACAACCTCAAAGGAAGGGCTCGTACTTTACTGCCATTAAGAACCTTCCCACCACGGCCCACGACTATTGGAAGTGTCGGTAGTACCCAGAGGTTTTTTTCTCTCTACCACTCCCCTTTCCCTCCATCCTGTAACTCCAGCCACCTCTGCCTTTGACAGCCAAGGTCTCCTACACATATTTCTCCTGCAAGCACCAAATCCAAATGCCCATCATCCTCCTGGACAATGGATTTCAAACTCAAGCGGCCCCAAACTCAACTCTTCACCTTCCCCTGACTCTGTCCACAAATCTTACCTCCTTCTCTTCCTCACCCTGAATATACTAATTGTCCGAGCCCCATGGATTCCACCTCAGTAAGGTTTTTGCTCCCACCGTCCACCCCCCCGCCACTGGGAGGGCACCATTTCCTTCCTTGGCACCTCTCAGCCGGACTGACGTGGCTCTCCAATCCTCCCTCCAGGGAGGATTTTTCAATCCATCCTCAGCAAAGCCGCCAGCGTATCCCTCTAAGACGGGAAACTCGGATCACCTTATTTCCTAGCTAAAACCCCCTCAATAGCTCTCCCATGACAGTCCCTCCTGCCTGGCTCTCCTCAGACCTCATTTCTAGCTTCACCAAATGCCCAGGCTTTTCCAAACACACAGCAATGTCCTTCACACGAGTGTCTCTGCCCGCCCTCCCCGACGATGCCACCCACAAGGGTCTTCGCCCTCTCCGGTCTCCATCAAGTGGCACCTCTCCCATGCAAACGCTTTCCCAGCACAGCAGACACACCCTCTGTGCACATGCTCCCAGGGCCAGACCCTTTTCTCCTGTCTGTCCAGCTGTTGGACTAGAAGATGCTCGCAGGCAGACATCATGTTTTGGTTCTCCTCTCTGTATCCCTAGCACGTGCCACCGTACCTGGCACAAAGACAGTAAATAATGAATACTTAGGGAAAAGACAAGAGAAGGGAGAGGAGGAAAAAAAAGATAGAAGGGGAAGGAAGGGAGAAACTTGAAAGGACACAGAAGTGAAATGTAAAGGTGTATTGTAAGATGCATGTGCACATATCACTCTGTGTGTGTGTGTGTGTGTGTGTGTGTGTGTGTGTGTGTGTGTGTGTGATTTACACAATTTAGCATCATGACTCCTAGTGTAGCTCAAGTTGTGAATTGTAAATATACCTGGAGACCCACATTTTCCTTGGAAGACATTCATGGAATATTACTCAGTGCACACCACTGAGAGCCTCCTGTGAGTCAGGCCCCATGCTAGAACTAGGAAGACAAAATGAGTAAGAACTTGTCCCTGACTTTCAGAAACTCAGAGGGAAAATCTGGGCGGTAAACAAATGGGCCAAATCTGGTCAGCTACCTGTTTGGTAAATAAAGTTTTATAGACTCTGAGTTCATCCAGGTTGCTGTGAAGCTCATAATTTTGTCCTTCTTTATGGCTGTGTAATATTCCATCATGTATATGTACCACATTTTTTAATTCAGTTCCCTTTCGATGGGTAGCACAGTTGGTTCCATGTTTCTGCTGTTGTGAGCAATGCTGCAATAAACATGCATATGCAGGTGTCTTTTTCACAGAGTATAAATAAAGTTTTGTAGAAACACAGCCATACCATTCACCTGTGGCTACCTTCATCCCACAGTGACGGAGTGGAATCCTGTAGTTGAACTGAGACGTATGGCCTGAAACTTTTATTTTCTGGCCCTTTGCAGAAAAGGTCTGCCCTGCTCTCAATAGTAGACCCCAGGAAGACAGGCCCTTTGCTTTACCCATCCCCATCAGCCCTGTGCTTGGCCCAGTGGCCAGTGCTCACCAAATGCATTCTCAAAACCCTGGAAGCTCTCTGGAATAGGGCTCACTGGTGAGCAAGAACCCTCCTCTTTACCTAATAAATGTACACCTTTTTCTCCAAGTAACTACAGCTTGTTACCACCAGAAAGAGGCAGCACAATATCCAGCAGCTATCAGCGACCTCTCTTCAGACCTGATGTGCCCAGGTTCTGGAACCAGCTCCTTACGCAAAGATCGCCATCCAGCTTCTTCATGGTGCGTGGCCTGGACTGTGCAAACCCTGAGACTCAGATGCAAACACTGTGATTCCTCCCAAGAAGGGAGGCTGGCTGTGTGGCATCCACACCACGCTGCAGGCTTCAGTGCTTATCACCTTATCTTACATTAGAAATTCTACCAGAAGAGAGAAGGTCACCCTTCCCAGGATAGGGAAAGCTTGGTGTGTGTTAACAATAGTCTTGGAATTTGTCTGGACACATAGTGGCCATCAGGGTGAAGAGAGAGGCAAGGACAAAGACTCAGATGGGATAGCCTGGGCCGACTGCTTAGGTGTCGAGGACACACACACACACACACACACACACACACACACACACACACACACCTTTGCGAAGGCACCGGATGTGTCCACACTAACCCTCTTGGCTCCTGACTCATCCTTCTCAGTTAGGCTTCTGCTTGCTTTTCTCTAAAATGGAGTTATGTGAACCATTCAACCCAAACATCCTCTGAGACACAAAGCGTTAACAGCCTCTGAAGAGTTGCGGGTTGTGTTAGTCAGCTGAACCGAGGATTTTATCCTGGCCCTGGCTCTCTGAGTGAGGGCATGCTTCGGTGCTTAGTCAGCTCTTAAACGGGCTTTGTTGTTTTGTGTGTTTTTATTTCCTGCAACTGTGTGTGTGTTTAACTTTTTTAAAACTGTGGTTTTTAAACAAACCAAAAAAAAAAAAGTTGATCAGTAAGTCAAAGAGTCAGAACTGTCTGGGTAGGAACAGACCCGATTAGGAAAGCAGGAAGCCTAGTCTGCAAGTCGAGGCAGGAGGTGGAAGACACAGACTTTCCATTCCACACCAAGCCTGCGGAATGACACAGACAGGAGAGCCCAGACAAGCGAAATGTCGTTTTCTTTATCCTAATTTATCGATTTCTGTTGGCTGCCAGAAGGGTACCGGGAAGGAAGTGTGCTGAGACCATGGTAATGCCTTTCATTGTTCTCACAGTTAGCTGGCTGACAGCTTGGTGCAGGAGCCTGTGAAGTGCATAGGAATGGTGAAAAGAGGCAAAAGAACCATGGTGGCCCCCCAGAAATGTGTGCGTATGTTTCTCCCACTGCCATGTTTGTGACACAGCCTCTTCATTTACTTGGAAGAGATCTCATGTCTCAAAAAGACATCTCATCACCTCCCACCTGCTCAGTCATCTTAAATCATCAGCCCAGAAATACAGCCGTAGCCAGGGGTGCACCCCAAAGAGTCACCGTCCCGAGAGCACGTGGTAAAAAGTCTGTGATGGAGCCAAGCATGGTGGCTCGTGCCTGCAATCTCAGCACTTTGGGAGGCAAAGGTGAGAGGATCGCCTGAGTTCAGAGGTTCGAGACCAGCCCGAGGAACTTGGCGAGATCTCATCTCTACAACAAACCAAATAAATTAGCCGGGTGTGATGGCGCACACCTGTGGTTCCAGCTACTTGGAAGGCTGAGGCGGAAGGATCACCTGAGCATGCCACGGCACTCTTGCCTGGGCGACAGACTGAGACTCTGACTCAAAAGAAAAAAAAAGTCCGTGACAGTAGAAATCCCCGGAGCTACATGGGAAGTCTCCACTAAGGTGTGTCAGTCCCTAAATGTGAGAAAGGCCCAGGTGCGGGCATCAGGGCAGGGGAGACGCACAGATTCAAGATTGTTCTAACCCTGGGAGAAACAATTGGCCCTTGGGATGTAAAGAAAGCTGGTTTTTCAGAGTTCTGTTTCCTATTCTGCTACTCCGAGAGGGGGTTTTAGCTTTCGTTGTGCTCATTATTTTCACAAAAACTCATTAGGAAACCGAAACCAACATCGCAGAACAATGAAAAATCACCAGCCCATTATGCACGTTCAGAGTAGGGCATATGACTACTTCAGCACTTTCAAAAATGTGTTTGTGTGTGTGTGAAGTGACTGCCCACCGTGGGCTTTCCCAGATGACACCTGCTCTGCCCTCCAGGTGTCTCTGTCCCACCTACAGGCCCATCTCAGGGCTGGGTCGCCCTGCACAGACGGCCCCTGGACGGGCACGCGGCCCTGACCATGCTGCAATCTCTGGGTTCCAACGCCAGTTGGCATCGCCACCCTAAAGTCTCACCGAAACTTCCCAGCCGGGTCCTCCCTAACCCCCCATTTCTGCAGAATTCTGCTCAGCTTCCGGCCACATGGTTGTGAATCCCCGCCATCTCCCAGAAGACCCGTCAACTCCCCTTCAGGATGTGGCCTCCTCCAACCTCCTTCTCACACCCGCTGCCAGCCACTAGGCCAGGCCCCGGCCCAGAAAGGCCCCCTCTCCAGCATCTGTCCATGTTTCCCAAGGCTGCCCCTCTTCCCTGTCCCCTGCCTCTCTCTGGAGGGCTACTCTCCTCCTCAGTGGGTCTGCCACCACCTGCTGAACCATCTCTCGGCCTGGCCTTAAAGGACTCCAGATCCGCCAACCCACTCTTCTCTTATTCCCCAACATGAAGTGTCGACACCATCAGACTGTCCTCGCTGCTCTGTGGACATCCCTCTCTCACATCCTTATCCCTCCCATCATTCTACTTAAAAACGCCTCTTCCTCTAATTTGTCTATTCAAGGCCTCAGCAAAGGCCAATCCCAGTTCCACCTCCCTGGGACAACCTTTGCCAACCCTCCAGCGACAGGCTCTGCCCTCCCTGAACTCTCATCTTCTCACAGCCTGCGTGGTCCACCATGTTGTGATACTATAGCCGGGCATGAATAGACCTTAGGAGCTTGGGTGTCCTCTACTTCCTTATATCTGTCACTAAAGACCCCCTCCAGCTCATCTGCCAATTGCGAATAATGTTCCCTTTCCTCAGACCACTTCCTCTCAGATCCTTGTCACCTTCGTGAAGTTCCCACAATCATGAACACACTTATGGAGTCTGAGGTGAATAACGGCCCCCGGGATGGCCGGTGCTCCCCCTGCCCAGGTCTGACCCCCAAGGTTCAGGCGGCAGGAACACTTCCCTCCCACTGCACACACCAACTTCATGTTCTTGGTTTCCCCAGTTTTCAAGTAGACTTCATCCATCTCTAGCTAAAACATCGCTTAGTCTGAAAGTCAAAGCCAGGCTGCTTTGAGAAAGAGAAGGTTTCTCTTAGGATTCCAGAGGATGGACTTCACACATCAAGACCCAGGCTGGAGCTCGGGACTGCAGGCTTATTCGTGAACGGGGGCGGGGAGGACAGAGAGGCCTGGGCGGGGGGGACAGGGAATAGATATTTATTTAGGAAATTATGAATTACCAGTAGGCAGGAAGAAGGAGATCCACACAGAAGAGAGCTTAGACGGGGGGGTCACTGGGAATGTCCCCTCAGTATCCCCTGAAAAGGCCAGCGGAGGAGGCAACGGGAAATTTCGGAAACCCCCAGTGGGTTTGGGAGAAACAAGAAGCAAGGAATTCATATCTCATAACACCATTTGCCATATTATGAATTTTTCCCTTCATGGAGGATGCATCTCTTCAACTAGGCTGTACGTCAGCTCCTGAGGCTGGGCCAGGGCACAGGTGCACACACCTGGCCGCCTTAAGTGCTATTCTCTGCTCGCCAGAGCACAGCAGCACACAATCCTTCAGTAATACACACAGACCCGCTCCTAACAGGGGCAGGGCACCGTCCCAGGGCCTAAGAGGGTTACAGAGATTGCTGACTCCATGCTAAAGAAGGGGCGCTTGGGTCATTTAATAAATAAAAGGGGCTGCTACAATTAGCAAAACAACTACTCAGAGCTGGAGAATCAGGGAAGGCTTCATGGAAGAGGTACAGTTTGACTTGAGCCTTGAAGAGTGAAGAGGGTGAGATAGGATGTCTTGGCTCTCCACCTTCCTGTGACCAAGGGGAAGAGAGGGAACCCGGAACAGAATTAGCCGAAGTCTTCTCTCAGGATCTCCCATCCCAATGTCCTGCCCTTAGCATAGAAGTTGCTCACCTCGGCCTGCCTGTGGGTTAGAAACAAGTTGAGTCTCGCCCCCACCGGAGGAGGTTGCTACCTGTTCCCTGAGAGGGACATTGACCTGGGTCTATACTCAGGGGTGAGACCCCAACTCTACCTTGGTTAGCTCTTTGACCCAGGAAGCATCCCTTCCCTGCTCTGAGTCAGTATCTTCCTCTGCAAAGTAAGAAGAATTGTTGCCTCTCTTGCAGGTGTGCTGTGAGGATTACAGCAGAGGTAGGTCTCTGTGAACCAGCAGAGGTAGGTCTCATAAGTGTTGGCTTCTGTTCTGATATCGACTAAATGTTTGTGTCTCCCCCAAAATCCACCTGCTGAAATCCTAACTCCCAAGGCAACAGTATTCGGAGGTGGGGCCGTTAGGAGGTGATTAGGTCATGAAGGTGGAGCCCTCGTCAATGAGAAAGTGCCCTATAAAAGGGACGCCAAGTCGGGCTCGGTGGCTCAGCCTGTAATCCCGCGCCTTTGGGAGGCTGAGGTGAGTGGATTGCCTGAGCCCGCGGGTTCGAGACCTCATCTCTACAATAAATCAAAAAATCAGCCAGGCATGGTAGCGCGCGCCTGTAGTTCCGGCTATTCGGAAGGCTGAGGCGGAAGGATCGCCAGAGCCCAGCAGGTCGAGGCTGCGGTGGCCGGGAGCAGCCACTGCACTCCAGTCTAGGCGACAGAGTGAGACTCCAACTAAAAAAAAAAAAAAAAAAAAAAAGGGACGCCAGCAGGTTTCGAGT
Organism: Carlito syrichta; assembly: GCF_000164805.1. NCBI lineage: Eukaryota > Metazoa > Chordata > Mammalia > Primates > Tarsiidae > Carlito > Carlito syrichta. The sequence goes on from NW_007097616.1 coordinate 302,382, forward strand.
TTTCTTGCTCTCTTTCCGCCATCTGAGGACACACCACAGGTGCTGCCTGCAATCCAGAAGGGACCCCTCACCAAAACCCGACTCTGCTGGCACCTCATCTCAGACTCCCAGCTCCAGAACTGTGAGAAATAAATGTCTGTTTTTGATAAGCCACCCAGTGTCTGGTACTTTGTGACAGCAGCTCGACCCAAGATGCTTTCCCTTTTCTTTCATAGGGATGGGGGAAGATAAAAACCTCAGGAGATCCATGGGACTTGATCTTTGACAGACTTTGCCTTCCGGGGTCCCCCGTAGGTGACCCTGACCAGTGTCTTGCCAGCCTGGCCGATGGCTCACGCGCCCACACAGCTGACCCTCCCCTGGGCCCTGCGGGCTTGGGCGGGGCCCCCACATCTCCCTGGCTGTCCTGGCAGTAGTGTCCTCCTGGCTCATCCGTGCCTGGCTTCACAGAGAAGCAAGGGCCAGTGGCCGGGAGGCCATGCTGGAAACGTTCCAGGTCACACCTCCACCTCTGTGAGTTGAGGCTGACCAAGAAGCGGCCTTCGCCTCCCTGCACCTGCTCTCACGACAAGTCTGCGACATCTCTCTGTCTGATGAGCCACAGTTCTGCTGACCGGGCGTCCTTCCGGGCTGGGAGCTGTCACTTGTCCTCTCAGTTACAGTGTTCACAATGGCAGCAGCTGGGCCTGCACACCCCGTCCCACCTGTGTCTGTTTAGGGTGATTTTCTCTCTTTTTTCTTTTTTTATTATTATTTTTTATTATAAAGATATGGGGTACAATTCAGGGTTAGGTATACAAACGCTGATAATGCAGGTACCCTTGCTGATGAGGTATGCCCCTCCCTCCCTTAGCAGTTTCCCTCAACTGCCAATCCCACCCCCCTCCCCTGACAGTTTCCCACTACTGCCAATCCCTTTCTTAGAGTATTATAATTGGCCAAGGTCTGCTTATGAGTGAGAACACAAGCGTATGATCAACTCGGAATCCATCCAAGTTGCTGTGAAGTCCATATGTTTGTCTTTCTTTATGGCTACATAATATTCCACTGTGTGTATGTGTCACATTTTTTTAATCCAGTCCAGCTTCGATGGGCAACATGGTTGGTTCCATGTTTTTGCTATTGTGAATAGAGCCGCAACAAGCATACGTGTGCAGGCATCTTTTTTGTAAATGATTTGAGTTCCTCTGGGTATATTCCCAACAGGGTCATAGGGAAGGTCAATCTCTAGTTCCTTCAGAAATCGCCACACTGTCTTCCAAAGAGGTTGCACTCATTTGCACTCGTTTGCATTCCCACCAGCAGTGTAGGAGCGTTCCTTTTTCTCCACATCCTCGCCAGCATCTGTTGTTCCTTGTTTTACTAATGATGGCCATTCTTACTGGGGTTAGGTGGTAGCTCAGTGTGGTTTTGATTTGCATTTCTCTGATGATGAGTGAGGCTGAGCACTTTTTCATGTG
>NW_007097616.1:304071-327722 GCF_000164805.1 Carlito syrichta
CCAGGTGGGTCTTGAACCGCGGGCTCAGGCAATCCACTCACCTCAGCCTCCCAAAGCGCAGGATTACAGGCTGAGCCACCAAGCCCGGCTCCCTGATCCCTTGATGGTTTCTTTGGCTTTGCTCGTTAGTTTGATGAGGTCCTACTTGTTTATATTATTTCTTAAGGTATTGGCCTTTAGGGTTCTAAATAGGAATTGGTTGCCAGTTCCAATTTCCATAAGCGTGTCTACTGCATTTTCTAAGATTCTTATAGCTTGAGGTTTTGCGTTTAGGTCTTTAATCCATTTAGAGTTAATTTTTGTGTATGGTGATAAGTAGGGGTCCTGTTTCAATCTTCTGCATGTGGTCAGCCAGTTTTCCCAGCACCATTTACTGAATAGGTTCTCCTCTCCCCACTGGTTGTTGTTGGAGGCTTTGTCAAAGATGAGTTGGTTGAGGAATTGAGGCTTTGCTTCCGGAATCTCTATCCTATTCCATTGGTCTATGTGCCTGTTCTTGTACTAATAACCGGCTGTTTTGATTACTGTAGCCTTACAGTAAAGTTGAAGTCTGGAAGTGTGATACCTCCAGCTTTGTTTCTTTTGCTAAGGATTGTTTTGGCTATTCGTGGTCATTTATGTTTCCATATGAATTTCTGTATTGTCATTTCCAGGTCTGAGAAGAATGATGTTGGTAACTTAACGGGTATTGTGTTGAATCTGTAGATTGCCTTTGGTAGGATGGACATTTTATAGGGTGACTTTCATATCATTAGGGACAAGTCCATGGGGTGAAAGGACCCCTTGCTCAGGCTCTCTGCTGGGCTTCCACTGAATGTTCCTACCAACATTTCTAAGCATGGAGAAACTATCCCCACAGAGACTGTGGGGCCTTTCTAAGAGTGCCTAGGTTGTCTTAGGGTTGCTACCGGTTTGCTGCCATTCCAGCAAGCCAGAAAGGGATATCACAGGAAAGGAAAGGGGAAGGGGTGGTATTGCGATGGCTGGTTGAGGTGCCTGGATCGTTCTAGGAGTCTGTGTGGGGTTGGAGGGAAGGGGCTCTGTCTTCCTCGTTATTATATCTTCGACACCCACACAGCCTGGGAAAGAGAGCCGAGGTCCTCGCTAGCCTGTATGGTGCCTCCTAGTATGCATGATGGTTCTGCAGAACCATGCTTTTGTGTGAAGAAACAGATGCCCCTCTGTCCAGGTGGAGGTAGCGCCCAGCACACCCAGCAGGAAAGCACAGTCGGATCTCAGCGCCCACGCACTTTCCACCTCCCACACCCCATATCCCTGACCAAGTCATGCAAGCTTCTGCAGTGCACAAACTGCACATCTGTATATGTTGCCCCTGACATAGAAAGTGTTCAGAACATGTAATTAAGTTGAATTCATGCAATAGGGAGAGTCACCGTGGCTTCCAAAACCATGGATCCTGCAAATGCCAACCAAGCAGCCTGGTCCGATGCGGGTTTCCACTGAGTTCACATCAGACAGTGAATCCGGCCTTTTGGAAACCCCAGTCTCAGACCACATAGTTTGACCACTTTCATTAGAAAGTCTCTTGGTCTCCTCTGGAAACCTGGATGGAACCACAGGGGAGGAATCTGCCCCACCTCTTACAGACCCTGAAACTTCTGCCCGGCTTTGCTAGGAGCTCCTACAGCAGCCCTGCTCCCAGCAGAGTTACGGGAATCAGCAGGAATACGGCTCAAGCCTTCTAGCTGCCCCTGACCCTCCCGAACCTCAGGCATCTATCCCAGCCCTCCCTCCCAGGTTGGGATCCAGCACCATACTCAGCACAGCAGGAGAGCTGCAACCCACCACGTCCAGCGTGTGCTGGCTGAGCCCTGCTCTTCTGCGGGAAGACAATTCAAGCCAGAAATATCACCGCCCCCACCTGGCCTACAAGGACAGAGCGAGGATTAAAGCGCGGACTAAGTCCAAGGCACAGTACCACTCCTCTAAATGCCCACCCCCCTACCTATGTTGCTCACATGCTATCCCTGACTCCTGTCAACCCAAAACGCACACCCCAGCAGCACTGTCTGTTCTGCATCGTGGCCGTTCTCCCACCCAGCTGTGGCCAGCTCCTCCCGCGTCGCCCCAGGTGTCTCCTCCCGTTGGAGGAGAATCGTCCAAGTCAAGGGTAGGCGTGGAGCCGTAGTCTCTAAATACGGGGCCAAGAGGAAGAAGAGGACTCTTGAGAACACAGGGATAATGGCAGCTCCAACTTGGTTCTTTAGGCTTCGCCTAGCATTCAGCTTCATTCAACAGATATTCATCATGTGCCCGTAGCACGTCAGGCACGTTCCTGGACACGCAGGTACAGGAATGAACAGGGCCCGACCATCCACCTCTGCAGAGCTTGGATTCTAGCCACGCTTCTCTTTTCTGGGCACTGATCCCCAGAGCACGCCAGACCAGCAGGCCCTCTTGACATTCAGGTCACACTGTCTCCTGCTCGTCGTCCAACACAGAGAGAGGCTGAGTCCAGTCTGCGAGGTGACATGACAGAGGCACTGTCACCGGTACAACACCAGTCCCCATGAGATATGTTCTTTGTCTTTCGTCTTCCTCCATATCCCACCTCTCTTGATTGTCTTGTTTCTTTCTAGACCGTTTCCTTTTTCTCTCTCCTATCTCCCTTCTCTCCTGCTCACGCTTGTGCTTACGGCAAAGAGACTGCTGACCCCGGCAAGGCATATCTGTGTCTGCGATGTTTTCCACTCTACTGGAGCCACCCTTGGAAAGATTGTGTTGGCCATGGCTGGGAGCTGTTCGTGGGCATATGCCACAGCTCCAAATAGAAGGGCCTAGGATGTGTTCGCACACACCTGGCTGACCCATCATGCAAGGAAGAGGGTTGTGTGCTAACTGGTCCAGAGGAGCTCCGAGAAGATGCCAGTGATTAAGCTCCTCCCACATGCTTTCTCTGGCTGTCCCTCAGGCTCACATTCCCTCTCATCCCACTACCAGGAGCTCAGGGCCCAGGAGGCGGTAATGCCCACGGAGGACACGCCACCAAGACCCTGGCATAAGCAAGGAAAATGTCAGATCCACAACCAATGAGGCTCAACCTAAGATCTGAACAGTAGCCTCACACTAGTAGCCATCGGAGGCAAACTTCTGGAAATGTGCTGCTGACTCCGTGAGAGTATCCCACTTCGAACACTGAAATGTTTTGAACAATCGAAAATGAAGAAACCATGGTGTGCCAGGAGTCTATGCAAAGGATCCTCAAAGCAGAAGAATGAGTCAGGCATGACCCATCCAGAGAACTCAGGTCAACACCCACAAGCCAGAGTCCACTGAGCTAAACTGACGTCTTTCAACCAGTGACTCTTCAAAGTCTCTCAAAAGTGACCCAGAAGCTGGGTGCAATGGCAAATACCTGTGGTCTCAGCTACTCCAGAGGCTGAGGCAGGAGGATTGCTGAGGTCAGGAGTAGGAGACTATAGGGTACTGTGATTGTGCCTGTGAATGGCCACTGCCCTGCAAGCTGGGCAACATAATGAGACTCCTATCTCTAAAGAAAAAAAAAAGTGATCCAGAAGTTTGAATCACTGAAATAGCTGATAGCATTTTGTATTTACTTCTATTTTTTAACTCAATAAATTAAATGATTACTTAAAATGCCCCCCTATGAAGCAGAAATGCCAAAGAACATCTTGGTTGTGTGACTATTTGCAGAAACAGGGTGCGCACACCCGTAACTTGGCCACTCATTCCCAGTGGCCCTCAGTGGATCTGACTGTTTACAAATCATTTGTCTATTCTTTATTCTTTCATGGGTTTATTCGTGGTCATAAACTTTATTTTACACCCACAGTGGAGCAGTGGCAGAAGACAAGACATGTAAGAACACTGATGATGAAACAAAAGAACTTAACAAGAAGCTGGTAACAATTCTGCAAAGTTATCTGCACATTATTTTCACCAGACCCAGATTTGAATATAGATTGAAAAAAAAAATGTATAAGTGGTGATTATATCTAATTTGGCTTTATATTTATTGGTGGAAAAAAAACTATATACCACAATGTATTATTTGAAAAGAACAGTTGAAATCTCCTGTCTTATTTGTTCATTAGAAATAAACTGTCCCAAAAAAACTATAAAAATAGACCAGATTAAGTGCAACGTACAAGCATTCAAAATGTCAGGATAAAAACAGTTGCTTGTTTTTGTATGTTATAACCCATATATGTTATATGTTTTTATATGCTCTGACATTATACAATATACTGCACATTTATTCAGTAACTAAACAAAACTTTTTGCCTTTTTTACTTTATTTTTACCTTTTTTTTTACTCTATTCACTATGAATCTCACTTTTACATAATACATCTCAAGTCAAGTGAATGCTCCGTGTCACTTAAGTGGGAAAAAGAAAAATATCATGACTCTTTTAAAGATTGTATGAAAGCCGGACTTGGTGGCTCAGCCTGCAATCCCGCGCTTTGGAAGGCTGAGGCGAGTGAATTGCCTGAGCCCGCGGGTTCGAGACCCGGCTGGGCAACTTGGCGAGACCTCATCTCTACAATAAATCAAAAAGTCAGCCGGGCGTGGTAGCGCGTGCCTGTAGTTCCAGCTACTTGGAAGGCTGAGGTGGAAGGATCACCGGAGCCCAGCAGGTCGAGGCTGCGGTGGCCGGGAGCGGCCACTGCACTACAGTCTGGGCGACAGAGTGAGACTCCAACTCAAAAAAAAAAAAAGATTGTATGAAAACAAACTTGCAATACATGAATTAGGAATCTACTACTCTACAAAATATGTTCTACTCAACATCACTTCTCTATTATCTGCCACTCCAAAGGAAAAGTATGTTTCCATTCATAGGAAATCTTGGGAGATTAAATATGAGGCAAAATATAGGCAAAAACTAACTCATTAGGGTTCGTTAGATCCAATTTCAACTTTTGAGTTTCTTTTTGAGTGGTTCTGTCTATTTGTAAGGATCAATATTACTTCACTTTTATTCTTTCTTAGAAGTTTTCCAAAGAAAAAAGCAGTAATTACTTATTTTTCTTAAAATAATGTCTCACTCTATATTGCAATTACCATATGCACCCAGTGAAACCTTGTATACATCTAAGTTATATCTGAGGATCCTAGAGTTTGTATTTTTCCCACATCTTGAAACATTTTTGCTATTTCATCATTATTCATGAATTATTGTAAAGTATACTAAAAAACTGATGGAATGACTAGACTAAAATAATGATGCAATCATGAGATTAATCAACACAATGACATCATTCTCAGTTTCCGATTGCCTTAGCAAGAGTATGGCTTCATCTCCAAGAAGGGGAAAAGAAGAACTGGAGACACCATCTTTGCAGTCTGCTTTTAGCTTGCACTGAATGCAGTTGAAAATTCAGAAATTTTTTCTTTCAGCCTATAATGGTAAAGAGAAAAAAAAATAGAGGAATATGTCTTAGAATTCTTAGATGGATCAGAAAAGGCAGACAAAGAGACAAGTCTCTATACAATGTCACTGTCTGATGACAATGAAGATGTGACCGTGTAAGTGAAATCTCAGATCATACATCTACGGATGACAATATCCTCAAAATATTTTCTCAAACTAAAAATGTGATAGGTAAACAATATATTTCTATAGACCAAAAGGAAATACGGCGTTCTTATCCAGTTAGTTATTCCACCAGAAGGACTTCATTATGCAATATTCTGTCCCAAGAACCTGGACCGTGTCATTCGGCTGAAAGGATGTTTGGCAGTTTTTTGTTTTTTGTTTTTTTCATCTTTTATGATATTTGTGCACTGAAATTTACTTTATATGCTTTATTAAGAGAGTAAATGTTGAAGGTAGGTGTGTATACAAAAGGTGACTGGAAGAAAATAGAAAAATTTGGTGGACTGAACATCTTAAATGGTGTTTACAGGTCTAAAATTGAAAACACTTTGCAGTTATGAAGCAAAGAAGATGGCCATCCTCTCTTCAGCAAAATTGTTTTGAAGGTTTCCCATTCATGTATTTTGACAACGCAAGTGCAAGAAGAGGCAGAAACGACAGCAAGAGCGAATTTATTAGAGATGTGTTTGAAATCTGAGTGAGTATTTCCAAGACAAATGTTCCAGGTTCATGAGTGAAAGCTAATAGATAGCTGGCTGCATGCAGAGTATTGCTCCCTTTGGGTATATGCACCTTCAAAACCAGGAGAATACAAAATTAAAGAAAAAATTGGACTTGCTGTGTTTTGATTCTGGTGTAGATTCCTAGCAGAGTTGTTTTTCCCTCTCCTTTCATTCTTACTTCTACAAATTCTATGTAAAATGACTGAAAAATAGTTTGAAGCGGTCCATTGAATTTAGATGGTAAGTGGGAATGACATTTTTCCCATAATCTGAGGGCTGTATAAGCAGAAATTTCCCGAATTGTATTCTACAAAGCTCTATGGTCAAATATGTTTGAGACATGTTGAGTAAAACAGAATAAAATGGGTTTTTAACTGCAGGATTTCTCTGAACATTTTATATACAAGATATCCAAAATGGGTTTGATCACAAAATTCTTTTGGGGATATTTCAAAGGACTGGGAGCAGGGAGTCTGTGGAAGATGCAAGAACCTACCTCAAGGATAAAAACATGGCAAACCAAACTGCACCGTTAGTTAAATTTATGGAAGCTTTTTTACTTTTTTAGGGAAAAATTAAAGTGTTGGAAAACCTGCTCCCCAAGAAGTCCCATGTCAGAACTGGAGCTACCTTGGCTTTCTTCTCTCCCTTGACCATGCCAAGACGCTCCTTCCTCCAGGCTTGCTGTTCCTCGCTCTGGAAACACCATTTCCCCAGACTCGCTCATGGCTTCTTCTTCTTCATCCAGATCAAAACAAAAAATGTCACGCTGAGAGGCCTTGCTGACCATTCCAGCTAAAGCAATCACCAGTCCACCCCTCGTCACCACCTCATTACCCTATTTTGTTGCACTTGCCAGTATCTTAAATTACTGTGTTTATGTGTTGACAAACTTACTGTCTATACCAGTGAGAAAGTTAGCCCCTTGGGTGCAGGGATCTGCCTTATTTACTTAGAGAATGCTATGCACGTAGTAGGTGTTTGTGCATCACTTACTTAGAGTAGTGTTGTGCACATAGTAGGTGTTTGTGGTAGGTGTTTGTGCCTTATTTGCTTAAAGAGTCCTGTACACATAGTAGGTGTTTGTGCAAGGCATTTGTGCTTTATTTGCTTACGGCAGTGCTGTGCACATAGTAGGTGTTTGTGCCTTATTTGCTTAAGAGTGCCATGCATGTAGAAGGTGTCTGTGCTAGAAACTGTGGATTGGCTCACATCCATGGCATCAGTATTGCAGCATATGTCACAAGGGGAAGCTGCTTTCCTGCAATGCAGAAGCCAGAACGCTAAAAACCACATTTCCCAGGCGTCCCTGCAGCCAAAGTCCCAGTTGTAATTTAGATTCCTCAAATAGCAGGCAGTCATGCAAGGCTTGAACTTGGAACTGGGTTCAGTGGAGAGAGAAGCCGAGCATGAGGCATCCATTTTGAGGCCACAGATAGTGGCCACTATAGGGCAGCTTTGCAGTGGGCAGTCGCTTCCCATCGTGGCAGGAGCAGCGGCTCTTAGGGGATCACCCCTGTAGGCTCAGCCTGGGACCTATTCTCCCAACTATTTTTCTGGTCGCTTAATGCCTTGCAATAAATGTCTTTCTGCTGAAACAACCAAGGGTAGCTTCTATGCACCGCAACTGAGCATTAATCAAAACATTGCTCTATATATGTGTGTCGAACATACTATGACATACCATTTCGGGTGCCCAGATGTGAGTTGTGAGGCTTCCAGATGGTTCCAGAGTGGCTTCTATACAGCCATTTACATCCCTGCCACAAAGTTGTTGCTGGTATGTTTTAACTGCCCTGAATACTTGGAAGCGCCAGGGATTTCCCAAATACCTAAGAGAAAGGGGACCCCTCTGGGTTTACAGACTTATAGGCAAGAGTGTGGGCTCCCAGAGTACTCATGCTCTGGAGACCTTGACCTATGGAGTGCTGAAAGACACCCTCGGTCTCACTCGATTCATGTGACACTTCCTAGTTCCTTCTTCTGGTCTGAGCTCACCAAGCAAAATTCCAGCTATAATGTTGTCTCCTGGGGTGAGCCGCCTACCCTCCGGGATGGAGGTGCCTGCCTAGAACTGGTCATTGCTGTCCTGGGGCAAATTGAATACTGCGTATCCTGGTGGAGGATCCAGTCTTGACTATTTGGTCTCTAGGAACCTGGTCGATCCCCAGCAAAGAGATCAAACTGAATTTCTGCATCCAAAGATCTAAGGGTCAGGCTTGGTTTATGACATCCCAGGCAACCACACTATAAAGCAGAGCCCAGGAATGGCCTGCCAATGTTACCTCTGCCTGTGTCATCACCGGGTCCCCAGTGGAACAAATTACCACGAACTTGGTGGCTTAAAACTGCTAAATTTATTCTGTTACAGTTCCAGAAGCCCAGAATCAGAACCACTGGGCCAAAATCAAAATGTCAACAGGGTCATGCTCCCTCCAGAGGCTCTAGCGGAGCCATTTCTTACCCCTTCCAGCTTCTGGAGGCTGCCTGCTTTCCTTGGCTTGTGGACACATCACTCTGGGAGCCCACACTCTTGCCTGTAAGTCTGTAAGCCCAGAGGGGTCCCCTTTCTTATTAGGTATTTGGGAAATCCCTGGTGCTTCCAAGTATTCAGGACAGTTAAAACATACAACCAGGTTCCTAGAGACTAAATAGTCAAGACTGGATCCTCCACCAGGATAACCCACTATTCAATTTGCCCCAGGACAGTGATGACCAGTTCTAGGCATGCACCTCCATCCTGGAGGGTAGGCGGCCTCCCTGGGGGGGGGGGGGGGGCGTGTCCTCCCTCTGTGTTTCTTTTTATGAGGCTAGCGATGGCATTATAAGGCCTACCCACTGAGCCTGCGGATTTGAGACCCGCCCGGGCAACTTGGCGAGACCTCATCTCTACAATAAACCAAAAATGAGCCAGGCGTGGTAGCACGCGCCTGTAGTTCCAGCTCCTTGGAAGGCTGAGGCAGAAGGATTGCCGGAGCCCAGCAGGTCGAGGCTGCAGTGGCCGGGAGTGGCCACTGCACTCCAGTCTGGGCAACAGAGTGAGACTCCAACTTAAAAAAAAAAAAAAAAAAGGCCTACCCAAATCATCCAGAATAACCTCCCTCTCTGAAGATTCTTAACTTTATCACAAACGAGGAAACTGCCTTAGTCCTTCTAGACTACTATAACAAACTACCACAGACTGGGTGACTTAAAAACAACAAAAATATATGGCTTACAGTTGTAGATGCTGGGAAGTCCAAGATCAAGGTACTGTCAGATTCCATGCTTGATGAGAGCCTACTCCCTAGTTCTTAGATGGTGCCTTCCCACAGTGAACTCACATAGTGGAAGCGACTGGCTTGCTCTGTGCAGTCAATTTATTTTACAAGGGCACCTCGCCTCGTAAATACCCCACCTCCTAACATTACCTTTGGGGTTAGGATTTCAACATGAGTTTAAGGGATACACAAACATTTAGCTGTCATATTTACGAGTTGCAGGGATTAGGACCTGATCTTTGGGGGTGGGGACAAGTATTCTGCTTACTACACTGGCCTTGACTAGGGGACTTTGTTCTGAGATCTTTCCCAGGTATTCTACGGAAATGTCACGGTGTAAGCCCAGCATACCTCATGCACCTCCACTGATTCCTCCCTTGAAGGACTTATCTAATGGAGGAGAGTGGGAAAAAAGAAAAAGGCTAACATACTGCGGCTGCCAGACACCGTCTGCCACGGGAACTAGGAAGCTAGTGAGTCGAGCTCTGACCAGGTGTAGACACTCAACCAAGAGCAGAAAATGAATATCCAAATTGCTGGAGTATCAGCCAAATGTGTTCAGCTGTATCCGATAGGCCAAGAGGAAAGCAAGTGCTTGGCATGTCCACCCGTGCAGACAGGTGCATTGGGCCTGATGCACTCTTGGAAAAGGGTCACTTCCCAGATAAGGCCTGGGTTTCCAGGACAATTATAGTCAGCCTCGCCCACCTTTAAGGCCAAGAAGGAGAAAGGAAGGTCAGAGAGGAAAATGAGAATAGGGCAGTAGGAACAGATGGCTCCTGGACCCCAGAGAAGTGAAGCCACGAAGCAATTATCTGGATAAATTAAGCAAAAATAAAAGAGGGCAGTGGGACTTGGAGATCTTTTCAGCCAAAGGTAGTCGTCTACACCATTAAACCCACTAGACAATCAGTTAGACTTTTCTGCATTTGAGAGGGCAACAATAAACTCAGGTCAGAGTGGGTCTAGAGACCCCTGATTATGCCTCCCATCCTCGCACCCTATTTGACATTAAGTCAAGACATTCACCTGGGTAGAAACAAAACGAGTGCAAAAGTAGTGCCTGCATATAACCAGGCAGTATTCAACTGTACAAAATAAAGTAAGTTTGATCTTTTTAAATTGGCAAATAAAATGCTGACATCAACACCATGTTGCTTGGCAAATTGTGCAGTATTAATTCATTCATTTCATAACTATTTAATAAGTACCTGGAGAGATATCAATTAATTAGAAATGAATCTTGGCCAGGCACAGTGACTCAAGCCTGTAATCCCAGCACTTTGGGAGGCCATGGTGAGAGGATTGCCTGAGCCCAACAACAGCCTGGGCAACTTGGCAAGACCTCACTTCCACAATAAATCAAAACATTAGCTAGGCGTGGTAGCGCACGCCTATAGTTCTGGCTACTTGGAAGGCTAAGGATCACCTGAGCCCTGCAGGTCGACACTGGGTGGCTGTGAACGTGCCACTGCACTCCAGCTTGGGCGATGGAGTGAGACTCCAACTCAAAAAAAAAGAAAAGAAAAGAAATGAATCTTGCTCTTAAGGAGCTTACAATCTAGGAGAAATGGAACATATCCGTATGTAACTCATTTAATCTTATCAATAAACCTGTGAGTTAGTCACTCTTACTCCCATTTTATGAATGAGAAAAAATACTCAAGTTTAGCAGTGAATCACCTTGCACAGAATCACACCATTAGTAACAGAGCCTGGATTTGAACTACATCTCTCAGCGCTGAAACCCATACTTTGTTCGTATGACTCCAAGGTCATAGGAAGAAACCTCTGAACTGGTTCTTCAAAGCTATATGGGATTAGAACAAGTGGAGATGAAAAAAAGGTCACATAATGTAGAGAAAAAACTGAGTACAGAGATATCATCACGATGTTGACATGTGGAATTAGAAGAAAAGAGAAGCTTATAAATGGAAATCGTGAGCTCAATTTTTTTAATATCTTTGAAGGACTTCTGGAATGTGCAGACAGACAAACCCAATAGTCATTCAGATATGCAAAACTGGAACCCTGCAAAGAAGCCTGGATCCGACATTCAGCCTTGGGTGTCCTCTCACAAAAAGGAATGGCAGAAGCCAAGAATTCATCAAAGCAAACAGTCTACAATGAAAAGAAGAAAGAAAGGGACCAAGAACCTTAGGAAAGCTCTCACCTTTAGGAAGTAAAAGAAAGGAATAGAAGGTGAAAAAATGAGTAAGTAGAAGAGCCCAAAAGTCGTGTATCCAGAACCGACAGGAAAAGAGGGTTTAAGAGAAAGAAAGGAAGCCATGACGAACTCTGTAATAGGAATGAGGAGAATGAGAATTGACAAAAGGTCCCCATCTGGAGAGGCAGCTAAGAGGATTTGGGCGACCTTGAAATAAGAGTGCATGTTTGGGAATGAAAACGGCGGAATAAGATTGCCCCTTCCAGAACTCTGACAACAAAGGGAGGAAAGGGAGAAAGTAAGAGCAGGGGAGAGAGAATTTTTATAGAAAAGTTCCAGGCTTGGCTGCATCACTTAAAACATTATAAATTTTCTCTGGCATCTCTCCATTTTTCCTGCCTTCCCCCTCACGCTTCTCCACTGTTATGTAAACTTATTCTGGCCAAGCGAATCATTCAAGATGGGAACACCGATTTGAACAGACTTGTCAACATTACTCTGGGGAAAAAAAAGGAGTTGATAAACTGTTCTGGCGAGAATCATCCCCAAAAATAGTACCTCGTAGGCTGGTGATTGGAAAGAATAGCGGGGTTTAAGAAAACACGTCTGTTAGTTGTGTTTGTTTGTCTAGAGGATAGTTGAATGTATTTGTAGGGGAAAGCTCTAATGTCAAGAAACACAGAAGATGCTTTAGGATTCTAGGCAAGTATGGTGAGAAAGGAGACCAGGTCACACCAGTAAGGGCTTGCATTAGAAAGAAAAATGGATAGTTCCTGGAGATGTCTCTGAAAAACAAAAGAAAGAAGCCTGACCATGATGACAAGTTAATTCACGCCAATCTTCCCAATGAGGACAAACATACAAGCTGCACAAAATATAAAAAGCATCCTTCTGGGGCATTAGATAGCTAACACAAGAGTGAAGAATTAGCAAGCCAGGAGCTAGGGAAAAATGACTGCCCAGAAGATAAGCCTAGAGTCTGAAGCCACTTTTCCTCTAAGACTGCTAGCCAACTTCAGTTCAAACAGCAGAGAATGAAAGGCTAAGCAGCAATTTATACAGCATCGCATGGCTAGAAGATCGGACACTGGGGCCCAGGGCACATCAAGGTGGGTGTCCCAGGAGAACCCTTATCATTGGGTTGTGACCCTAAAGAACTATACCATAGGAATAAATATTAACCAGAAACAGCCAGGCCTTTGCCATCATTTCTCAGCTTACCTTCAGATCACTTCAATTTATGAAACTGTAATAAGTTAATCTCAGGATACTAGTGCCTCCAGACTTCTGATCAAAGCAATGTAAATCCTCTCTGGAGGAAGATAACGTCATCTTTGACCTCAAATTATTTCCACAATTAATTTTGTAAATATTTTCACTATAAAAGCAAAAGATAACAAAATAAGAAGAAAAGATAACATGGAAGAAAGACCAGCAGGACAATGGACCAGCTGACAACGAACCCTCAGAAGCTCCCTAGATCTTGGTTATCAGACGAGATCAGGCACACTCAGGGTGGTATGGCTGTAGACTAGATTTTGGTTATCAAACTTTAAAATAAGTGCACTTACCACATGCAGGGAGTTCTAAAAAAAAAAGATAAGACCAACAAGTTCAGAAGAGATTTGAAAACCATGAAAAAGGACTAAAGATAAATTCAAGAACTGAAAAATATAACCAAATGTAATAAGTCATGGACAGTTTTCACAGGAGATTAGACAAAGCTAAAGTAAATTGAGTCATAAGAAAATATATGGAATGGAGCATGATGGAATAAAAGAATGAAAAAGACAAAAGAAATGGTAAGAGAGGGAAATAATAGCATAAGAATGTCTAATATACATGCAATTGGAATCCTGAAAAGAGAGAAGAGAGAATGAGAAAGCAGCAATATTTGAAGAGATAATATCTGAGATTTTCCAAAACAAATTAAACACATAAAGCTACAGATTCAAGAAGCCCCTTAAAAACTCCAAGCACATAGCCGGGTATGGTAGCATGAGCCTGTAGTTCCAGCTACTTGGAAGGCTGAGGTGGAAGGATCGCCGGAGCCCAGCAGGTAGAGGCTGCAGTGACTGGGAGTGTGCCACTGCACTCCAGTCTGGGAGACAGAGTGAGACTCCAACTCAAAAAATAAAATAAAATAGAAATAAAAACCCCAAGCATGTTAAATATAAGCAAATCCACACCTTTTGATATCACAGTAAAATGTATGAAAGCCAAACCAAAAAGAAACATCTTAGAAGAACCCAGAGAGTAAGAGACAGATCACTGTCAAAGGAGCAAGAATTAGACTGACAACTGATTTCTCAAGAGAAATAAGGAAATCTAGAAGATAATGGAATTGCCTTAACATGCTAAAAGTAGATACCAGTCAACCTAAAATTGTATGTCCCCAAAAAATAACCTTCAAGAATAAAGATGACAAGCCAAAACTGAGCATATTTGTCATTCACACTAAAGGAAATATTAAAGGCTTTCTTTAGGCTCAAGGAAAATAGTCCCAGTGGAAAGTCAGAGTTGCAAGAAGAAAAGAAATGCATTTTTTAAAATAGCAAGTATATATGTAAATATAAATGTATAGTGACTATATGAAAAATAAAAAATGTTGTTGGACTTAAAATATGTATTGCTTGAAATACATGACAACAATAATATAAAATTTGGGAGAGGAACAAATAGAGTGTTTCAGAGTTCTTGAAATGCCTGGATAGAACATGTAGCACCAATTAATATAAGACAAGAATGAATATTGTAATCTTGGGGCTAATCGCCAAAAAAATGGTTTAGAAAATGCAATTTCCAAGGTAACAGAGGGAGGAAATGGAATATTAAAAAATAACCAATCTAAAATAATCAATAAAATGAGAAAAAGATAAACATAGAGTACAAATTGGACAAATAAAAAGCACTCAATAACATGGGAGGTTTAAATCCAAATATATTAGGAATTATATTAATATAAATGGACTAAACGCTTCAACTAAAAGACAAAGATTGTCATACTGGATTAATTTTTTAAATTGCATAGTATATGCAAGAACAACTTATATTAAAGATACAAAATGGATAAAAGCAAAGGTATGGTAAAATATATACCATACTAATCCAAAGAAAGTTGGAGTGCCTATATTAAATTATCAGAACAAATAGAATTTAACACAAAAAGTATTATTAGAGATAAAGGAAGCTATAACATCATAAAATTGTATATACTCACTATGTCTCAAAATACGTAAAGCAACAAACCCACAATCATAATGGTAGAATTTAACACCTCTCTCAATATTTAACAGAACAATCAGACATGTCAGAAAGGATATGGAAGATTCAAATAACACAATCAGCAACTATAACCTAATGGACACGTATAGGATACCAAGCTCACAACTACTGTGTTCTTTTCAGACACACAAAGAACAGTTTCAAAAATTAACCAGAAGCTCAACCAGAAAGCATGTGTTAGCAAATACCAAATGACTAAAATTATACAAAATATACTCTTTAAATGCATTACAATTAAACTAAAACTCAAGAACAAAAATATGATTTAAAAACCCCCACATATTCGAAAATGAAGAAATACTAAATAACCCATGAAAAAAACAAAATGAAATTTTTTTAAGGGAATGATACTGAAAATATTACATATTGAAAAGCATAGGAGAAGGTTAAAGCTAGGATTTGATGATGAATATTTATAACTTTAATTGTACATATCAGATTATAAAAAGAGTTTAAAATCGATAAACTAAACAGTCATCTCAGGAAATAAGAAAAAGCACAGAAAACGAAACCCAAAGAAAAAAGATAAATGCAGAATTTAATGAACTATTTCAAAAATGCACTTTCTTTTTTTTTTTTGGAGTTGGAGTCTCACTCTGTCGCCCAGACTGGAGTGCAGTGGCCGCTTCCGGCCACCGCAGCCTCGACCTGCTGGGCTCCGGCGATCCTTCCGCCTCAGCCTTTCAAGTAGCTGGAACTACAGGCGCGCACTACCACGCCCGGCAAATTTTTTTGATTTATTGTAGAGATGATGTCTTGCCAAGTTGCCCCGGAGGGGGGCGGTCTCGAACCCGTGGGCTCAGGCAATCCACTCACCTCGGCCTCCCAAAGGCACGAGATTACAGGCTGAGCCACCGAGCCTGGCCAAAAATGCACTTTCAACTTAAAGTATTTTCAACTTATGATGAATTTATTGGGACACAGCTGCACTGTAAGTCAGGGACCATCTGTATCAACAAAACCAAAAGTTGGATCCTTTGGGCAGAGAAGCAAAATTGATCAAAAACCCTAGCAATGCTGGCCAAGGGGGAAGAAAGAAAGAAAATAAAAATAATCAATTTCAAGCATGATAAAGCGATTACAACAGAGCCCACCTTTATTAAAGATCATCAGATGGTATTATGAACAGTTTTATGCTGAGACACTTGAAAATTTAGATAAAGGGGTAAATTCCTAAAAAAGAAAATGTATCAAAAACTAATACAAGAAAAGATATACACCCTAACTATTAAATTGAATTGATAATATAAACTCTTCCCAGAAAGAAAACTCCAGACTTGAAGGTGATGCACACATGCATGCACCAGTATACAGGCACAAGAACGATCACAGCAGCATCAATTCTACCGGCCTAAACCGGAAGCAACCCAAATGTTCATCAAGAGCAGAAGAAATAAACAAATGATGCCATATTTATAAAACATAATACTGTCCGGTGAAGAAAACGACACACAACATGGGTGAGTTTCACAAGTATAACATTGAGTGAAGAGAGCCATGCATGAAAGAATACACGCAGTGTCGTTAGGTTTATGTGAAGTTATAAAAGCAGGCGGAACTAAACTTTAGCATTTAAGGAAATTATGTTTTTCTTTTTTTGTGTGACTTTAATTTTTAGAGCAGCTTTAGGTTCACAGCAAAGCCGAGCAAAAGCGGCAGGGATTTCCCATATAATTTCTGTCCCACACATGCACATGCTCCCCTATCAACAACATCCCCTACCAGAGTGGCCCATGTGTTCAACTAATGAACCTGTATGCAGACATCATTATCACCCAAGGTCCATAGTCTACATTAGGGATCACTCTTGGTGGTGCACTTTCTCCGGGTTTTGACAAACGTGTGATGGCATGTATCTACCATGATAGTATCTCACAGAGTAGTTTCCACTACCCTAAGAATCCTCTATGCTCCACCTATTCGTTCCCCCCTCCCCCAGCCCCTGGCAACCATGGATCTTTCGCTGTCTCCACAGTTTTGCCTTTTTCAGAAGGTCAAAGAGTTGGGTTCATATAGTAGGCCGCCTTTTCAGATTGGCTCTGTCACCTAGAGGATCCTTTCTATCTTTTCATGGCTTGGTAGCTCATTCCTTTTTGCACCGAATAACATGGCATTGTCTGGATCTAGCACAGTTTACTTATCTACTCACGTACTGAAGGACACCTCGGTTGCTTCCAAGTTTTGCGATTACGAATAAAGCTGCTGCCATCATCCATTGATTGTATATTTTCACGGTAAAACAGTAAAGATAATCAAAGACGCTTTACCATGAAAAGTCAGGAAAGTGATCCCCTCCGGTCGGGGGGTGGGTGTAGAGGGGGGTGAAGATCACATCCAGGTGAGGGCAGTTATCATTCCTGACCCGCTAGTAGTGACACTGGTGTTGCCTTCGTAATAAATCATTAAATGGTACATCTTTGTTTTGGACACTTTGCCATAGGGTGTGTTTTATTTTACAGTCTAAAAAAGTAATGAAAGAAAAGAGTCAGAAAGGAGAGAAAGAGGGAAGAATGGAGGGAGAGAGGGCAGAGATTTAGAGAGAGACAGAAAGAAAGTTGAGGTGTGGAGAAACACGCTGTGTGGCCTCAATCTCATCAATGATGTGTGAAGCAAGGCCTCCTGGAGAGATCGGGGCTCCAAGGGCCAGAACAAGACTTGCAACAAGCCCACTAGAGATCAGGAAAAGAGCCTCTGAACATGGGCGGCAAACCCAAATGCCCAGAAGAAAAGGGCATCTGAACATGGGCAGGCAATTCATGAATGAGGTCGTCTGGGGGGGTGAGGGAGACAAACTCTTTGACGGATGGCATCTAATTCTCAAGCATCCGCCTCCAGGCAGACATGCTCAGGGGCAGAGAAGGTGGCAAAGTGCAGAGTGGTGCCACATGTCAGAGGGGCAGCTGCCTCTCAGCTCCAGCTGGCGGTCATTCCAGAGCGAGCAAAGGTCCCACGGCACCACCAGTTCTCCAACTTTGCAAGTCCAGCAAAAAAAATCTGGGTTTCCCGGTGATCTCCTGTTTCTTTTCTTTTTTTTTTTTGAGTTGGAGTCTCACTCCGTCACCTCAGCCTGCTGGGCTCCGGTGATTCTTCCGCCTCAGCCTTCCAAGTAGCCGGAACTACAGGCGCGCGCTACCACACCTGGCTGATTTTTGACTTATTGTAGAGATGAGGTCTCACCAAGTTGCCCAGGCAGGTCTCGAACCTGCGGGCTCAGGCAATCCACTCACCTCGGCCTCCCAAAGGCGCGGGATGACAGGCTGAGCCACCGTGCCCGGCTGATCTCCTGTTTCTTAAATGTTGATTACTAAATCCAATTATTTTAAATATCATTCAGGGCCAGACACACCCCATTTTATGTTCCCCATGAGGTCCGTGAGGTTTGGGACCTCTGTACGAGCTGGACTCTGGTAGAACAAGTCACCGCAGGGCAGGGCTGTCTCCCCACTCTCAGCAGCCGTGCTGGCAGCCAGTATCAGATTTGGACTGTGACACGTCTGGATGGCAGAAGAACAAGAGGGTCACAGGAAACGGAGGGAGGGCCTCACTGAAAGGGCTCACTCCAAGAGCCAGAAAGCCACAAGAGCCTGAGGGACCCAGGGCCTCGAGTGAGATCAGAGACGCAAAGTCCCCATGAAGAGAAAGAGCACAGTCAGGAGAACTAGGAGAGGTGGAAGAATAAAAGAGTCAGGAGGAGTTTCAGAATCTAAGAGCTCCAAAAATAAACCTTTCCCTTTGTATCACTTTCCTCTTTTTATTTAAGTGGCTCTCAACTTGCTGCTGCTTTTTTCTCCCCCTAACAATTCTGCAGGCAACCAGAAGTGTGAAGCAACAAAGCCGCTCACCCTTCTTTCAGCCCACCGGCTTCAAAGGCAGGCCCACACGGCCCCCTTTCCAAACGATCCAGGGGTGGATGCAGGCCTAGGAAGCGGAGGCCACGAGCAACAGGACTCGTGCTCCATCTGCCTGGCCCCCGTGGCGGCCTTCCAAGAAGTGCTGGAACAGCGGAAGCAGCGGGCCGTGCGCGCAGAAAGTGGTCAGCCGTTGGGCGCCGCTGGAGGAGGGCGGGCCCGTGAGCAAATATCAGAGTTTGGGAAACAGGGCTTTGGCTGAACAAAGTTCACGGTTGTTTTCCAAGAAAGCAGAGCCGGCCTGAGCCACCCTAGAGAACTTGAACTGCGTGCTGGCTCCAGACATCTGAGGCGTGCTATGCTTGGCCACCCAATGGTAACCAGGCTATTGTTGTTCCCTTGCGGGGCAGAGGCCGGGCAGCCGGCGGCTCAGGGCAAAAGGGGAAGACAGACGGACAGGCAAGTCCAAACAAGACTGCCATGGAGCCCAACATGAAAGGAAAAGCAACCAGAAGGCTTTTGGTCCTTTCGGGTGTTATGCAAATTCATTTAAATGAACCTCTCGTTACTTATTCCATCTTGAACGTGTAGAGCGCCTACCTTTTGAAGTAGTGAGCCCTCCGTTCTTACAGTCTGAGCAGACGCTCAGCCGTTATCTGCCAGAATGCTATTAAAAGGATGAGAGGTTCAACTAGATGGCTTCTGATTCTTCAGGTTGTAATTGAGCAGAGCTGGCTAATCCCTGGCAAATGATACCCTTTCTGAGTGTACATGTGCCACTGAAAGGCTCTCAGACAAACCAGACTGTTTGCAAATAGGTCTGATTATCTGCAAATTGATGGAAGGTTCCAGGGTATGAAGCAGGGCTTATTTTAAGAAATTAAGTTAATTTAGATAATAGTAGTATTGAAAAGCAACAAGTTCAACATAATTAAAAATAACACAGTTTCTCTTTTTTTAAAACTCTATACGGTTTTTCAAATTCAAATTTTCAAATAGACCATCTGTTAAGAAAGGCTCTTTTGTAAATTGCGTAAATATTCTTGGAAGTCATTAGCACTTTTTAACTCAATCAGAGTATTTTTTATTTATCTAGTAGCATATTAATTCCTATGTTTTCCATGTAGGTACCCCTACAATCCCCAGTCCTATACGAGGAACATAATAAGTGCTCAATAGAGATGCTTGTTGAATGAATCAGTTGCAAAAACTAAGCGTGTAAATTGGACATTTCTACATCTTGGTGATAATAACAGCATTCTGAACACTTGCTATACCTCAACGCCTGGGCCAGATAAACACTCCTCCTCATAGTAATCCCTGCAACGTGATTGCTACAATTATCCCCGTTTGATAGTTGACTCAACTGAGGCGGGTAAGTAGCAGAGCCAGAATTCAAGGCCAGGCCTGTCTGACTCTCAGCTAGAGTATTAAACCGAATCTCAAACCTCTGTTCAGACAACGTATTTTTAAGTGCTGCGTGTGGCGCACGTTCAGCAGATGAAAATTCGGCTGAGGCACGTGTGGACAGGATGGCAGGGCTGAGAAGGCCACCTCCCCCACGGGGTGCACACAACCCACCTCCCCAGCTGCTTTTGCTACTGGCTGGGGCCCTCAGCTCCACCGCCTCCCCTCCCCAGGCCCTAAATCACTCTCAGGCCCTTTGTTCCTCCCCACAGCTGCTCAGCAAATTCCTTGATTTGAAATTACTAGCACAGGTTGGAGTGCTACTTAAAATAATTTTGCCAAATGTTCCATCTCTCTGTGTTGATGAATATAATGGATGAAAATGTAAAGAGAAAAAAAAAGTATCCACTTTGTCAAACACACGCCCCCCAAAATCACAGGCTGCAAGCGTAGCATTGGTTTGGAGTGGAAGGATTCGCTGGAAGCGAGCCAAGCGCCGGACTTCCGTGAGCCCTTGGCCTGGCCGGGAAAGTGGGCTGTTGGCAGGTACAGCCTGCTACAGATGGAGGGAGCAAAGGTCAGGGCGTGTGTTGGGTTTGTTTAAGCCTGAGTCAGAGGAGTGGGGGTAGACCTGGGTTTCCAGTTTCCAATTTCCTGTGCGAGTCACCGAGAGGCACTTCTCCCCTTCCCCAAAAGCCTTTTATGCGCACCGCTCTGCGGAACAAAGAGAGATATGGGGGGGGGCATGGGACACATAAATAACCGAGACAGGCCAGGTCTTCTTTCTCCAAAGTGGAGACCTCTCTCGAATTCGGAAGAGTTCAAACTCTGAAGGCAGACCACCACGTGCGTCTGGCTCTTTGGTCAACTGGCGTGCTCAGTTCCCTCATCCCGGGCTCTTGGTACAGCATGGGCCCTGCGTGAGGCCGTGGCCTAGGCCTTCCTCTGATGGTCCCCGTGGCTCAGGCTGTGATAAGTCAGAGCAAGGGTTCCTCCGTCACCAGACTCTCCCTCCGTAAGTGGACTCCGCAGAAGACATTGGCTCCATTTTCTGAGGCTTCCTCTGGGCTTGATAAAATCCTGAGCACAGAGGTGACGGTGAGAGGCCCTCTCAAAGTTGCCATACCAACACAAACAGCCCTGGAAACAAAGAAGGTGTCTCAGTCCACCAGTCCTCAGGACCAGCCCTGTCACAGCGCAGGACTCCGGGAATCCCATAAGGAACACATGTCTCCAGGGCCACGTGAAAAACAAAGCATTCTGAAAATCAGTTCTGCCTCTGTGGGAGTCTTGCCTTACAGAAAAGGCCGCTCCTCTGGAAACAGCTCTTGTTCACTGAGGATCTCTGCCTGTCTGGCACTGTGCCCTTCAAGGACTCCCAAAGGTGACGGACGCCTCAGGGTTGTGTTGAATCAAGACAAGCCGGCTTACGGAGCTTGGGGGAGGGGCCATGAGCCCCCCAAAATAATCCTCCACACAGTGGAAGGCATTTGAAAGAAGTGGTTACAGCCTCTGAGAGCAGTGAGGTGTGGGGTTGGCAGCCTCTAGGGCCGAACACATCCCAGACCCACCATTTCCTAACTGAGGAAGGTTTCTGCCCCTTTCTGAGCCTCTGTCTCTTCATCTGTTAAATGGACATCACCACGTCTACCTCACCCAGGGGGGTGTGATGGTTAAATGACCCTGCCCTGTTGGTAGGCAGGATTCTTGGGCGTTATTTCCACCAGAAATGGTAGAGGTGTGACAGGGTCGGAGGAGCACCCATCCGCACGCAGGTCAGGACAGAAGGAGAAGTCGTCTCTACACACAGAGACGCTGCCGTTTTTGTCACGCCCTCAACCTCAGGGCCATCTGCGTGGCTTTTAGGTCTGTGTACCATATTCTCTCTGAAGTCTGACCCAGCCTAGTCTAGTCCCACCCCACAAGGGGCCCCTTCTCCCAGACCCTGCCTCCTGGACTGGTATGGCAGAGAGGCAAGGCTGTGGTGATTTCTCTCGCTTCCTCTCTCTCGCGTGACTCTTGTGGTCCCCAGGGACCCCTGAGCACTCCAGCACCTTCTCCAGCCTCTTTTTGCTGGGAAGAGGAAGGACATATCTCTGACTCCTTTGCCTTCCAGCTATGCTATTCCCTTTCTACCCCGCTCAGCCAGGGCACACCAAGAAGGAGCAGGACTGGCCACTCAACGGAAGGAGGTTTTATCACTGATGTTGTTTGGAATTACTGGCGTGTGGTGATTAAAACGTTGAAAAAGCCGCCTGTCTTTGAGCCAGGTTGCTGACTGAATTTAAACTCCCCAGGGACAATGCACCCCTCACAGCCAGCACCCGAGGCTGACTCACCCCTGCACCCTTCCTTGCTGCTGCTCACCCAGGCCACGTCTTTATGAGGCTCCTGGTGGACCACAAAGGACCACCCTCTTCTCTCCTTGGTGCCCTGAACACAAAAATGACGTGTATCCTTGCTCATCTCCCTGGAAGCTCTCCAGCCGCTGGGCGGTGGCTCATGCCTATAATGCCAGCACTTTGGGAGGCCGAGGGGGGAAGATGGCTTGAGTTCATGAGTTCGAGGCCAGTCTAGGCAACATAGGATGACCTCATCTCTACAAAAATAAACTTGAAAAAATTAGCACAGCATGGTGGTACTCACCTATAGTCCCAGATACTTGGGAGGCCAAGGTGGAAGGATCCCCTGAGTCCAGGGGTCATTGCAGTGAGTCGTGGTCATGCCACTACCCTCCAGCCTGGGTGACAGAG
This sequence comes from Carlito syrichta, assembly GCF_000164805.1. NCBI lineage: Eukaryota > Metazoa > Chordata > Mammalia > Primates > Tarsiidae > Carlito > Carlito syrichta. The sequence continues at coordinate 326,878 of NW_007097616.1, forward strand.
TGAGATTCCCGACACAAGGATACATAAATAACCCATCCCCAAAGATCACCGCAGGCATATGAGAAGGATCCTTGGTGCCCCATTTTTCTTCGTGTGTGTGTGTGTGTGTGTGTGTGTGTGTGTGTGTGTGTGTTGTTTTTTTTTTTTAATTTTTTCCCTTTTTGCAGAGCTCTGCATGTAATGAGGAAGTGCTGTCAGCAGAAAGAGAGGAAGCTTCGCCCCTGACCACCCTGGGAGCCACATCTCTCCGGGCAGTGGGGCAAGAATATTCTTTAACTCTTGTCCTTGAAGGGAAGCTCTATCCACTCACGTGGACCCTAGTAAGAGAATACAGAAAATGTAATCCCATTGTGTACCCCATGTAGGTGACATCTGGAGAAAGTTCTGGAAAGAGAAAACAGAAATTTTATTCCACACGGTGTAAATGACGTGAGTGATAAATAATCCTGATAGCTTGCTACACGGAGTGTACACCATGTCCTGCCCTTCCAGTCAGCCCTTCACATCTGCCTCCTTGTTAATTCTATATCAATGTTATGAGGGAGACGGGATTTTACAGATGAGGAAGTTGAGGCCAGATAAGTGGGGGGATTCCCCCAGGTGACACCATAAGTGACAGGGCCAAGACCCACACAAGGTCTGTCTGAAGTCCAAGTCTCTTATCACATAACCCCTTCAGGGGTTTCAACAATGAGGTGTGCTGCCCCTTGTATAAGGCCTCTCCACTAAGAATGTCAAAATACCTCATCAGTAGAGAATTTTTTTTTTTTTTTAATTATTTTGCTTTAGGCTAGGCGTGGTGGCTCACGCCTATAATCCCAGCACTTCAGGAGGCCAAGGGGAGA